>NC_069137.1:4389984-4594984 GCF_026914265.1 Mya arenaria | reverse complement strand
TAATTGAAGGACCATATCATAATAGTGATGAATGCATGCGTACCGTTTAAACTCTATCTAACTCTAGTAAACACAAACTTGTATATCTTTAGATGCCATAGGTCAAGACTTATACTGAGAAAACACTTATCATGTAGTTACATATGCATGTACATTGTAGTTTAATACATCAAGTACTTGAGTTTACATAAATAAACTGTATTTCAAAAATCAAGACAATAGCAGAATATAACGGTATTGTATTCAATTTCGAAATAAAAATAATTTTAGAAATCGTTATAGGGATAAAGCCACAGAAATGGATCAGTTTGTATAACTAAAATGTACAATGAAATAATATGTATTTTATCCTTAGATTGAACGAAAGGACTTTAAGGGAATCCGAAGAAGAATTAAGGTAAGCCAATATGTATAAAGTTATTTGATGTGTTTTATTGAAAGGGAAATAATGCATTACAAATTTAGAGTGATGATCAGAAGTGTACTCTCCCTGATATTCTTGTGTAATTTTGTAAAAAGACCGTAATGGAATGTTAGCTTTGATAATTACAACTGAAGACTAATTTAGTAAAAAAATCAAATTAACTACACGTGCATGTATATACACGTGTTATAGTGCTGTCGTTTGTTTCTAGAAACTTTAAAAAAGCTTTCCTTTGAGATCACTTAATAGTCCGTAGTCTTACTTAATTTCATTACACTAATAAATATTGCTCATACTAGAGGTTTAATATGTATCAGTCACAATGCGACTTCATTACATACATTTCAAGCAAAATTATTTAATGTACATTACCAACGCATTGAGGTTTTGACCCTGTACTCAACGTACTTGTAAATGGAATAATTAGGATTTTGGTGATTCTCTTTATTTATCAAAGTACTTGATCTCGGTTTAATCAACCTTAACATGGCTTATGATGATCACCTTAAAAATAATGTCATCGATATATTTAAAACTGTTTATCAAGTAAATTACACATTTCATACCAAATAACAAGAGTGAGCTTAGCTTCATCATGCAATAGAATACTTATAATTGTTCGTATAATGGGGTCCATATTTTAAATATAATATTTCAAAGCAGGTAATATGCACATTCAATGGCAAGGAGCACATTCTTGTTACTGAGCTAGCACGACTGTTGATACCAATCTGATAAACAAGACATTTTTTACAATTTAAATACAATATATTGGACAACGAAACTGTTTTCGTTAGTTTCACAGAAGAAACAACATATTTTATAATGTTAGCATTTCTTTAAATTAACACTGTTTCAAGTATGTAAACAATGAAAATAAAAAATGCTTATTAATATTATTTAATTTTATTAATATTTCCGTTAGAAATCATCGGCGTGTGTATCTTTTTTACGTGGAAATGTTAAATGACGTTACTGCATTATATGTATTGCTATACTTACATAATTTCAGAAACCTGAAGGAAGACCTCGATGAAGAATTGAATCTACAAGTGCAGAGACTGAATAAGTATTACTTTTATTATTTTTGAATCATTTTGAGGTCAGAGTCAACAGTGTTACGAAATCATTTCTTGAAAAAAAAACCTGCGAAGCAAATTTCCCTGAACAATTGACCAGTTTAAGACATATATGTATTTGGGTCAGTAGATTACCAATAAATTACCACTGTTGTTTTCGTTACTATAACGAACAATATACTTTGCCTGACATGCACTTCTAGACCTACATGGCCATTCTATAAAACCTTAATATTTAGACAAAGCGGCGCATACGGGAATAATGCGTTACAAGATCATGGGCGCAGATATACTTATGATATTTAAGAAGAAGCGTAACTATCTCTGCAAGGAAAAAGAAACGAGTTCTACAAATAATAACACCTCCCGTGTTTTAGTTAAAAGTATTACCTGGAACTGTGCTCGGATGTTTACATTCAGTGAATGTCAAAAAACAGTGTGACACGCACAGGTTTTGTTAAAACGTTTTGTTGTACTTATTCCGCTGAGAAATGTTAATTATTCTAGCAAAATGGCTATGGTCATTCAAGCCGAGATTCTTATTAAATTGCACCTGTGTTGATGGGCCCGAGCTATGCTCACCTATAAAATTAAATGTCTAATTTTTACAGCTAATGTTATTCAAAACCGTTGGCTAAAGTTTTTGGGCAATTATTCTTCCCACTGGGGCATTAAACAACCCTACATTATTCTTTAAATACTATGATCTCATTTGAAAATGCCTACTGCATTACCTTTCTGATCATCTCTTCGTCTTTTGACACACCTATTAAATTATTTTCTCATCATGTCATCGCCCCTAGTTTGATATTTTTTCTCCACTAGATAAACCTATTGTACCATCTTTTGATTATGCACCAGTCAATTGTAACCACGGCCCCCAAGGTCCGGGGAATAGCGGGGACTTTGACTTTTGGTCCAGCCAAGCCCGGGCAAAATCCCCGCCCTGCGGGACGAACTGCTGGTAAAACCCCCGCCAAATGCCCCCGCGCCCCAGGGACCTTAGGTAATGCCCATTCCCCGCTATATTTTGTGCGAATACAAAACCACCGCATACACACGGCACTGCGGGGCCACCTGGAAGGTAAAAACACGGCCCACTTCCCCGGCTATTCCCGGTATACCCCCGGACCTCGAGGGGCCGTGGTTACAATTGACTGGTGCATTATCTCATCTCCAATAGAAACTCCGAATGCAGTTTGTTGTAATTATTTCATCTTCCATTGACACGTCTACTGCATAATGTTTGTGGTCTTCTCAACTCTTCTAATCAGTTTAATGCATGATCTTCAGATTTCATCATGTTCTCTTTCATACACGTCTATTGATTTATATTCTGATTTCCTCTCCGAAAGACGTACCTATTGTATTATCGTCTGTTCATCTAACATTTGCAATACACACTTTTTTGCATTATAACTTGATCATCGCATACCCCCTATACACGCGTATGATTATTACTTCAGTTCAACTAATCTCCTCATGAATAGTTCATCCGGCGGCATTTCCTTCTGGTCATCCCATCGGATCAATACACGCATGTTGTATTAACTTCTGATTATCTCATCCCCTCAAAAACGCCTGTTGCATTATATTTTGAAAACGCCTAGTAGTTTGTGTTCTAATCTTCTCAGCGCCTCTAGACACCCTTAGCAAAAGTCCTTTACGTATCAATTTTATTCATATTGATTATATTCATTTTGATGCATTTAACAGTTCCCATCATAGATAAGCGTTTGTGATTATCGACACGTTTTAATGTTACGGCTACACTTAAAGCGTAGAATTATTAAACATAATATAAAATTGAAAGCTATTGCTGAAAATGAAAAACAATTATGGATAATCACCGTCATGTTTGTGCAACATTTTAGTATTTGATAAACAATATATGTTAAACAAACAGTTTGGTTAGTTTAGTATGTTGCTATACTATTTAACTAGTAAGATTGTATTTGTCTCTTCAAGTCGGAAGAAAACGTTAAAAGGTTGGATAATGTTAACCACAGGCAAGTGAGAATTGCCGTTGTTAATGTTAATAAATGTAAAATAATTAATAACTATAGTAGTAGTAGTAGTAGTAGTAGTAGTAGTAGTAGTAGTAGTAGTAGTAGTAGTAGTAGTAGTAGTAGTAGTAGTAGTAGTAGTAGCAGTAGTAGTAGTAGCAGTTGTAGTAGTAGTAGTAGTAGTATTAGTATTAGTAGTAGTAGTAGTAGTTTTAGTAGCAGTAGTAGTAGTAGTAGTAGTAGTAGTAGTAGTAGTAGTAGTAGTAGTAGTAGTAGTAGTAGTAGTAGTAGTAGTAGTAGCAGCTGTAGTAGTAGAAGTATGATTAGTAAAATCAGTATAACAAGTATAAATATTTTTTACAATGATTCGTATTCTCTTTTTTAATAATATTATCCTAATGATTTCGAGTTCTTCTTGATTGTGTATTTTATCGAGTAGAAGACTTTCTTTCAGTGACTTGCCTACAATGGTTCTAACAGAGGAGGAGCAGCTTATGTTTCGAGACGAAAATTAGTATCCTCATGCTACAGTGCTCATCAATAATACGAACCGGTCTGATATCAATTTATTTGATAATCGTTGGCTTTTGATTTTGTTTTACTTTTTTATTGTGCAAAAGTAATAATGTGTCGAACGTACACATCGCTTTTCAACTAAATATATATTTCGCTCATATCAATCAACGTCACAGAATAAAAATAAGATCATGAAGGGAATATTCATTGAATAACTCATCTTTGGTATATATGATTACTTTTTTTGTAGTTTATCTTAATTCAAAAACAATGACAGAATTGGAAATTGATCTAAAATGAAATATTATAATTATCAAATGTCGTGATCAGCCATTAAGAAGAAACAACGGTTTTTTAAGTGCGATTGTTTAGATATGTATGCAATATTCCTTTCATTGATATTTCTTAATGATATTACAAACGTTTGAATATTAGTTAAACAATCTCGTTTGCATTTCAGAAACAGACATGTTGCGATAATACTTTACTTATTTTAGCAGAAAGGAAGAAGAGATTGAGGCTCATAAAAAGGAAAATATAAAGCTTTTGGAGACGATTCGAGATCAGAAAGAAGATCTACTTAGAGCTAGGTAAGTGATTAGTTGAAAGTCTTTCTTAAATTTATTATCATAACAGAAAGAAGAGAATTCAATAATTATTGTATATGTTTTGTACGGTGTAAATGAATAACAGACTACATAAGGTATCCTTTTATCAAAACAAACATATTCTTTTCTTGACCGGGTTGTTATAAGTAGCAGACGCAATCAAACCGCCTATTTCAATCTAATATTCAGTTCCTGGTTGCCAACTAATATTTTTGCCAAAGTTAATATCGCTGCATTTATTAAGTTCAATTTGTGTGTATCTAGGTAGACATATAGATCGTTGTATATTCCCTGTATCGTTTAGAGAAAATGAAACAAAGTTGAAAGAAACAATAGAGGAACTGGGGAAGGAATGTACTGAACTGAGGTAAGGCTATCTATAATATGTATTCATTGTAACTTAACTATTACAACATAAATCAAACAACTAATATACAAAATCTAAGGTTGAGGGTTTTAAACTAATTTAAACAGGATATTGGCCTTAACCTACTAGAAATGTTGCTATATGTACCATTGCTTTAATAAAAATATTGTTATGGGGCGGTTTATTATAAACTTGTTAAAGTTTACAATGTGATTAAAGACATCGTTGTTAATTTAAACTTATTTAATTTTACAATGATTGTGAAACAAGCTATTGCAACTTATATTACTCACTCACGTTGGCAAGATGTTGCGCGGGAGTGTGGTCTTGTGTTGTGGGGGAAACCGGAGTACCTGGAGAAAACCCACTTGTCCGGTTTGGTGACAACTACATGCGCCCAGGCCGGGAATCGAACCCGGGTCGCCTTGGTGAGAAGCGAGTGCGCTAGCCACTGCGCTAACCGGACAACCATAATAAATATTATATTGTTTAAGCTCTCCCTGCGGCCTTTAAAGTGAATCTTTAATGACTCATTGTAACCATTTTTCAGGGAAAAGGGCAATCAGTTTAAGGACACTCTGGCAGTAAAGTCGAACGAATTGGGAGAAACACGAGAGCAGTTAAAAGCTTTGCAAGACCAATTTGAGTAAGTGTGAAATAGGTACCCGATAATGCTTACATTCTATACAAGGTTTCTCCTTTTCAATTGATCCAAAATATTTACAACAAGATAATTTAAAACAAAAATAATTTAAAACGTATAAGCATTGCGTATAATTTCAAAAAATAACAAAAATGGTATCTTGTCACTCATGTGTGTGTGTGTGTGAGAGAGAGAGAGAGAGAGAGAGAGAGAGAGAGAGAGTCTTATTAAAGAAATAATATTAAAAGAATTATGTTGGCGTTTTCTCTTTAACGGAATGATATGAATTGTATTATTAGGTACAAGGAAAAAGCTTTAAGGGATTCCGAAGAGGAATTGAGGTGAGCAAATAGTATCACGGCTTGTTGATGTGGTTTCGATGTGATAATTGAAGGACCATATCATAATAGTGATGAATGCATGCGTACCGTTTAAACTCTATCTAACTCTAGTAAACACAAACTTGTATATCTTTAGATGCCATAGGTCAAGACTTATCCTGAGAAAACACTTATCATGTAGTTACATATGCATGTACATTGTAGTTTAATACATCAAGTACTTGAGTTAACATAAATAAACTGTATTTCAAAAATCAAGACAATAGCAGAATATAACGGTATTGTATTCAATTTCGGAATAAAAATAATTTTAGAAATCGTTATAGGGATAAAGCCACAGAAATGGATCAGTTTGTATAACTAAAATGTACAATGAAATAATATGTATTTTATCCTTAGATTGAACGAAAGGACTTTAAGGGAATCCGAAGAAGAATTAAGGTAAGCCAATATGTTTAAAGTTATTTGGTGTGTTTTATTGAAAGGGAAATAATGCATTACAAATTTAGAGTGATGATCAGAAGTGTACTCTCCCTGATATTCTTGTGTAATTTTGTAAAAAGACCGTAATGGAATGTTAGCTTTGATAATTACAACTGAAGACTAATTTAGTAAAAAAATCAAATTAACTACACGTGCATGTATATACACGTGTTATAGTGTTGTCGTTTGTTTCTAGAAACTTTAAAAAAGCTTTCCTTTGAGATCACTTAATAGTCCGTAGTTTTACTTAATTTCATTACACTAATAAATATTGCTCATACTAGAGGTTTAATATGTATCAGTCACAATGCGACTTCATTACATACATTTCAAGCAAAATTTTTTAATGTACATTACCAACGCATTGAGGTTTTGACCCTGTACTCAACGTACTTGTAAATTGAATAATTAGGATTTTGGTGATTCTCTTTATTTATCAAAGTACTTGATCTCGGTTTAATCAACCTTAACATGGCTTATGATGATCACCTTAAAAATAATGTCATCGATATGTTTAAAACTGTTTATCAAGTAAATGACACATTTCATACCAAATAACAAGAGTGAGCTTAGCTTCATCATGCAATAGAATACTTATAATTGTTCGTATAACGGGTTCCATATTTTAAATATAATATTTCAAAGCAGGTAATATGCACATTCAATGGCAAGGAGCACATTCTTGTTACTGAGCTAGCACGACTGTTGATACCAATCTGATAAACAAGACATTTTTTACAATTTAAATACAATATATTGGACAACGAAACTGTTTTCGTTAGTTTCACAGAAGAAACAACATATTTTATAATGTTAGCATTTCTTTAAATTAACACTGTTTCAAGTATGTAAACAATGAACATATAAAATTCTTATTAATATTATTTAATTTTATTAATATTTCCGTTAGAAATCATCGGCGTGTGTATCTTTTTTACGTGGAAATGTTAAATGACGTTACTGCATTAAATGTATTGCTATACATACATAATTTCAGAAACCTGAAGGAAGACCTCGATGAAGAATTGAATCTACAAGTGCAGAGACTGAATAAGTATTACTTTTATTATTTTTGAATCATTTTGAGGTCAGAGTCAACAGTGTTACGAAAGCATTTCTTGAAAAAAAAAACTGCGAAGCAAATTTCCCTGAACAATTGACCAGTTTAAGACATATATGTATTTGGGTCAGTAGATTACCAATAAATTACCACTGTTGTTTTCGTTACTATAACGTACAATATACTTTGCCTGACATGCACTTCTAGACCTACATGGCCATTCTATAAAACCTTAATATTTAGACAAAGCGGCGCATACGGGAATAATGCGTTACAAGATCATGGGCGAAGATATACTTATGATATTTAAGAAGAAGCGTAACTATCTCTGCAAGGAAAAAGAAACGAGTTCTACAAATAATAACACCTCCCGTGTTTTAGTTAAGAGTATTACCTGGAACTGTGCCCGAATGTTTACATTCAGTGAAGGTCAAAAAACAGTGTGACACGCACAGGTTTTGTTAAAACGTTTTGTTGTACTTATTCCGCTGAGAAATGTTAATTATTCCAGCAAAATGGCTATGGTCATTCAAGCCGAGATTCTTATTAAATTGCACCTATGTTGATGGGCCCGAGCTATGCTCACCTATAAAATTAAATGTCTATTTTTTACAGCTAATGTTATTCAAAACCGTTGGCTAAAGTTTTTGGGCAATTATTCTTCCCACTGGGGCATTAAACAACCCTACATTATTCTTTAAATACTATGATCTCATTTGAAAACGCCTACTGCATTACCTTTCTGATCATCTATTCGTCTTTTGACACACCTATTAAATTATTTTCTCATCACCCCTAGTTTGATAATTTTTTCTCCACTAGATACACCTATTGTACCATCTTTTGATTATGCACCAGTCAATTGTAACCACGGCCCCCAAGGTCCGGGGAATAGCGGGGACTTTGACTTTTGGTCCAGCCAAGCCCGGGCAAAATCCCCGCCCTGCGGGACGAACTGCTGGTAAAACCCCCGCCAAATGCCCCCGCGCCCCAGGGACCTTAGGTAATGCCCATTCCCGCTATATTTGGTGCGAATACAAAACCACCGCATACACACGGCATTGCGGGGCCACCTGGAAGGTAAAAACACGGCCCACTTCCCCGGCTATTCCCGGTATACCCCCGGACCTCGAGGGGCCGTGGTTACAATTGACTGGTGCATTATCACTTCTCCAATAGAAACTCCGAATGCAGTTTGTTGTAATTATTTCATCTTCCATTGACACGTCTACTGCATAATGTTTGTGGTCTTCTCAACTCTTCTAATCAGTTTAATGCATGATCTTCAGATTTCATCATGTTCTCTTTCATACACGTCTATTGATTTATATTCTGATTTCCTCTCCGAAAGACATACCTATTGCATTATCGTCTGTTCATCTAACATTTGCAATACACACTTTTTGCATTATAACTTGATCATCGCATACCCCCTATACACACGTATGACATTAACTTCAGTTCAACTTATCTCCTCTTAAAAAGTTCATCCGGTGGCATTTCCTTCTGGTTATCCCATCGTACCAATACACGCATGTTGCATTAACTTCTGATTATCTCATCCCCTCAAAAACGCCTGTTGCATTATATTTTGAAAACGCCTAGTATTTTGTTTTCTAATCTTCTCAGCGCCTCTAGACACCCTTAACAAAAGTCCTTTACGTATCAATTATATTCATATTGATTATATTCATATTGATGCATTTAATTATTTAATGCATTTCCCATCATAGATAAGCGTTTGTGATTATCGACACGTTTTAATGTTATGGATACACTTAAAGCGTATAATTATTAAACATAATATAAAATTGAAAGCTATTGCTGAAAATGAAAAAACAATTATGGATAATCACCGTCATTTTTGTGCAACATTATAGTATTAGATAAACAATATATGTTAAACAAACAGTATGGTTAGTTTAGTATGTAGCTATACTATTTATCTAGTAAGATTATATTTTGTCTCTTCAGGTCCGAAGAAAACGTTAAAAGGTTGTACAATGTGAACCACAGGCAAGTGAATAAATAAGAATGCAAATGTCCATGATCCTGGCTGTGTTTATTTAATCGTATTACAAGGAATCGTTATAATCAACAACATTAACAACAGCAAATGTAATAGCAACAACAGAAAACAATTTACAAAATTGATAGTTAAAGTCCAAAAGAACCCGGAAATGATTTGATAAATAAATAACTCTTAATTATAAATATTAATAAAAATAACCAGTATAGCAGTTTTTCCAAACATTTAAGGAAATGTCATAAACAATAGCCAAGTCATAAATGAAGATACCATAAAAAATATTATTTTTTTTCAGTATAACTATGGAACTTTCGGAAAAAGAAGAGGAAATAAAAAGGTTTGGAAATTTAAACCTTTCCTGCATTAGATAGAATTTGGTATACTGACGCGAGTCGTCTTGTAATTTTAATTTTACTCTACGTGTTTCGTAGCAATATCACGTGTTCGTACGAATAGACATTTAACCGATTCGTGCTTTGCATGTACCAGTTTATAATAACGCTCTCAACACTGTATTTTAGTCTTAAAGGCATAGTTTACACCTTCAATAAGTGACCCCCATTAGTGTATTGTACCTGATCTTTGTCTGAATTGCCTGGTGCTTCTAATCAGATCTGTCGAGCTGTGGAGTTATTGAGGTTTTATTATAGAAATGTCTTGTTTTTTTAGTTGTTGTTGTTGTTTTCAAATGATGATCATATTTGTATTTCATAATAAGAGTTATGTTTTTCATTAGTCCATTAAAATGATTTAACCAAGATGCTTCACAATTTGGATATAACATTGGTGACAATTTAAATTGATTATGAATATAAATTTATGTTATATAACTATTTATTCTTATTTGTTATTTTTTTTTCAATCGGTTTAATTTTATGTTATATAACTATTTATTCTTATTTGTTATCTTTTTTCAAGCGGTTTAATTACTAAGAACATTAGCTATGCATAGTGTCTATATGTATTAGTGAGACAATGAGATTATCTACTCGAGAAGTATAAACGCTAAATGGCCCTGAGCCAATAAGCACATACACAGGAAATGGCCCCTACTGTGACACCAGTGCAATAAACAGGAGATGCACAGCAGGGAAATATCATGCAAAATAGTCCTTAAACTAGGTCTTTACAACTAAGGACTATTGGTCAAGTTAGTTCGTTTGACGTATGACATGATTTTGTATGCATCTTGTTCAAATATGACAATTGATAATTATCATTACAACAAGCACAGAAAATCAAATGCAAATGTTTAAATAACATTTTCCATCAATTGACATTCAATGAAATGTCATGAATTATATATTAGCGAAGTCATAAAATAAGATAATAAAACGATATTATAATTTGTTTCAGGTTAACTACGGAGCTGGAAATGGTACTACAAAGGTTTGGGAATTTATACATTCTCTGCTCTAGATACAACTGTTATTTAATTCTACGTCTGTTGAAGCAATATCGCACGGTTTGACTTCGACAACACTGACCTGTCACTGTCGCACCAAGCATAGCTCATATGTTAGCACTACTTAGCTAATAAGCTTTTAAACCCAGATCTCCGAAACCAATTGAGGTCATTACTGTCCGCAATAACCGTACGCCAGGTTTATATAAATACATGCTACCAGAAGTCAAGATTAATGTTGCAAAATCACAACTTATGCAGTGAAATATACATTAACACATTAGTTTGATCGTGTAAAATCTCTAAACACACAACAAGAAAGAGCATTTAATATTCTGTACTCTTGCTTTAACTTTAAAGATCGCGCATGCTTTAAGCTTATCACTCTTTCGCACAGTGGTCATTAATTGGCTCAGTGTGAGCATTATTTGATAAGCTCATAGAGAGCTGAAGTTTCTACCTTCTGTACCCTGTGCTTAGGAGTGTTATTAATTATCTTTCTCAAATGTTTGGCATGACAGAGAATACATTAATAAGGATCATTTAATGCCTTACACTATGCCCTCAAAGTTATGACCGTGTATTCAACGTACTTTTGAATGATATAATTGACGGTTCTCGGTTTTGTTTGATTGTTGAAAAAAAAATCGTTTTGTTTTCCGAGTTGATATTGTCATCGCTGATCTTATCTTTTAATTCTTGATATTTTTAACTGGCCCAAATGCAACAACATATTTTCTGCTTAACAGATTAAGATAACTTGCTTAACTTTTGTTTATCAACCCAAACGTATTTATTGATGATAAGCTTTAAAATAAATCCCCGTTAACTGTGTGCGCTCTTACATTTAAATGAGACACGAATTGTTGACTTTTTAACCACTAGTTAAAAAATGTCAAGACTACGTTTAACAATGTAATATAGTTTTTAAATACATTATTTTCATTAGTTTTTCTATTCGTTTTTATCACCTTACTAAAAAATAATATAGCATGATATAATGATATGAGTATGTTAAATACTCTGGTATTTAGTTTATTTGAAATAGAACAACACGAAACCTTTAATGCTATGCCTTAATGCAATATTTCTAATATTGACAGTTCGCTTTATACGTCAAATTTCTTGAACTTGATTTATTCAGGCCAAAGAAAGGTTCTTACTATCTTTTTTTAAGAATGCCTTAAAAAGTTTGAAACATTTTAAAAAGAACATCACAGTTTAGAACAAAATTAAAACATAAAAACATAGCTTGTTCGTTAATCTGGGTTCCTATTTTTAAAGAATTATAAGTCGGATATTTTAAAGTCAATGTCGACACGGACTAACAATTCGACAACCAGAAACATGGGCTGGAATTTAAAACACATGCTTATGATACATTACCATCATTACATAACTTCAGACCAGATGAGGAAGAACGGACAGACCTGTATGAAGAAGTTGACCAACAAATGCATGCACGTCTAAGGTATAATGCTATATCTTTTTAAATCATGTTGAGATCACTAGGTCAACGATCAAAGTTTAAATCAACAGTATCTTGAACGCGTTGTCCACATATGGTGGCTGGTGGTTATTATTACCCCTTATGTCTTACGGTAAGTAGTTGTTTGCAATTGAAACCATTCATTGCCTAATGGCTTGGGAACGAATTTATGTTTTATATTGACCAGGTGTAGACATCTGTGTTTTAAGACTAGTAGATTACCCGTTTGGCGTTAGTTACAATGTACTTTGTCTGACCTACAACTTGAAACAGCTTGATCATTCATTACCACCTGAATGCTGACCAACCAATGGTTTAAACAAAGCGTTAAATGTTGATTACGTGTAACAAATGCTTCTTTTTAACATAATATACAGTCATGTATACGTAGGTCAAATGTGTTATTTTTTTCGGGTAAATGTACTTGAATTGGAAAATGTATACACATATGCCTAACAGAAAGACTCATTTAGAAGTATTGTTTTATGTTCACGTCACATGTTTTACTAAGTCAAGCGTCCTTACACGCATATCGTGCATTGGTAACAAGAAAGTATTCAAATATCTGGTCTAATGTATTTCTTAATCTGACAGACTAAAACAGGAATTGGATAAAGAGATTGAGGATCATAAACGTGACAAAACAGAGCTTTTAGAGAAGATACGATGTCAGGAAGAAGAAATACGAAAATACAGGTACTATTTTGTGAAAATCAAAATACTTTTAAACTCACTATCCTGACATAATGGGGGGCAATACAACTGTGAAAAGAGTGAATGACATAATGGGGGCATTACCACTGTGAAAAGTGTGACTGACGTTTGTACTTTTAAAATCACTATCCTGACATAATGGGGGGCATTACAACTGTGAAAAGTGTGAATGACGTGTATACATTTAAACTCACTATCCTGACATAATGGGGAGCAATACAACTGTGAAAAGTGTGAATGACGTTTATACTTTTAAACTCACTATCCTGACATAATGGGGAGCAATACAACTGTGAAAAGTGTGAATGACGTTTATACATTTAAACTCACTATCCTGACATAATGGGGGCAATACAACTGTAAAAAGTGTGAATGGCGTTTATACTTTTAAACTCACTATCCTGACATAATGGGGGCAATACAACTGTAAAAAGAGTGAATGGCGTTTATGCTTTTAAACTCACTATCCTGACATAGTGGGGAGAATACAACTGTGAAAAGTGTGAATGGCGTTTATACTTTTAAACTCACTATCCTGACATAATGGGGGGGAATACAACTGTGAAAAGTGTGAATGGCGTTTATACTTTTAAACTCACTATCCTGACATAATGGGGGGGAAATACAACTGTGAAAAGTGTGAATGGCGTTTATTCTTTTAAACTCACTATCCTGACATAATGGGGGAGGGCAATACAACTGTGAAAAGTCTGAATGGCGTTTATACTTTTAAACTCACTATCCTGACATAATGGGGGGGGGGGCAATACAACTGTGAAAAGTGTGAATGGCGTTTATACTTTTAAACTCACTATCCTGACATAATGGGGTGCAATACAACTGTGAAAAGTGTGAATAGCGTTTATACTTTTAAACTCACTATCCTGACATAATGGGGGCAACACTATCCTGACATAATGGGGGCAACACAACTGTGAAAAGTGTGAATGACGTTTATACTTTTAAACTAACTATCCTGACATAATGGGGGCAACACAACTGTGAAAAGTGTGAATGGCGTTTATACTTTAAACTCACTATCCTGACATAATGGGGGACAATACAACTGTGAAAAGTGTGAATGGCGTTTATACTTTTAAACTCACTATCCTGACATAATGAGGTGCAATACAACTGTGAAAAGTGTGAATGGCGTTTATGCTTTTAAACTCACTATCCTGACATAATGGGGGCAATACAACTGTGAAAGGTGTGAATTGCGTTTATACTTTTAAACTAACTATTCTGACATAATGGGGGCAACACAACTGTGAAAAGTGTGAATGGCGTTTATACTTTTAAACTCACTTTCCTGACATAGTGGGGGGCAATACAAATGTGAAAAGTGTCTATGGCGTTTATACTTTAAAACTCACTATCCTGACATAATGGGGGGCAATACAACTGTGAAAAGTATGAATGGCGTTTATACTTTTAAACTCACTTTCCTGACATAATGGGGTGTAATACAACTGTGAAAAGTGTGAATGGCGTTTATACTTTTAAACTCACTATCCTGACATAATGGGGGCAATACAACTGTGAAAAGTGTGAATGACGTTTATACTTTTAAACTAACTATCCTGACAGTATGGGTGGCAATACAACTGTGAAAAGTGTGAATGACGTTTATACTTTTAAACTCACTATCCTGGCATTATAGGGGGCAATATAACTGTGAAAAGTGTGAATGGCGTTTATACAAAATAAAATTGAAACAACAAAAAGAAGTTTAGAATTTGTCCATCATAGTTAGAAACACTCACATTTTTAATAATTGGAACTCAAATCATAGTGAGCCGTTTAATAAAAAAATTATGGTAGGCTGTAAAAAGTAAAATGTACATGTTTTACTCCACAGTTTCACAATCATTTTGAAAACATGATTAGTGAACGTTTCATTAAAGCAAAGTTATTAGTTATATAATGGTTTACATACTCGAAATACCCAACCGTAGTATTTCCTGTTTCATTTAGGGAAAAGAAAAGAAGACTTAAAGAGATCATCGATGGACTGAAGACGGAGTGTACTGAGCTGAGGTTTGGATGTGATTGTTAAAATTAGTATTGTTCCATAATAAAGAGTATGTCTGTATTATTTATGTAATAATACTAAATCGTTATCAGTTTCCTTTGTATAAGAGAAATGATTGAATGTTTGAACCAGAAAGTTACGATACAAACCATATTTCAAGAACACATGATTTATAGAAATGAGGGCTCACAATCTAGCTAAAGCGTCAAATTTGACTTTTAACAGGATATTGAATTTCGGAACCTTGGTCTGTTCCTGCAGTTATCATTGCTTTAATTTATATGTTTATATATTGTCGATTTTATAAGATCGAATGCTTGGTTTGTTCTAGTGGTTTTTAAATATAAACGTGTTTATTTAAAATTCTAGTAACATAAAAATATGGTGCTAACCTATTGCGGGAGAGGTCGTTATAATTAATCATGAATGAGTCATTTATATTATCTATTTCAGGAACAGCGTTCCAAATGTCCATGTTATTTTGGTAGAAAAGGAAAACGAACTGAGAGAAAAACGACAGCAATTAAAAAAATTACAAGCAACAATTAAGTGAGTACTTTTCATCGAGGCAATTTCATCACACAAGATAAATACAAAATTTAAACATTCAACACTTGCGTACTTGCAATTATTTGGCAGTAATTTTAGTCTGTCGCTCGCATAAAAGTTGATCTGTTAACAGGGTACATACTACTTCGTTTGCTTTACTAGGTAAGTTGGTCACGTGGTTAATGTCACATGACATGAAATGAATAATAGTTTTAGTATTTGTATATCTTGTATATACAAGGGTTGTTTTTACTAAAGGAAACGGCGGTTAGCACTTATATCTAGCCAACTTATTTTGTATCATTGAACTTAAGTATAGAAGTGACGATATAATAAACAAAATATAAGCGTACCTTAGAACGAATATTGAGGTTGATATTTTTATACACTTGTCGAAATATTGTTAGTTGGTTTAAAAATGTCGATTACGTAGCCCTGTGATTTATTCTTGCAATATAAAATGGTCGATTAAACGGAAATAATGTCAGGTATTTTTATCCTCAGATCCAAAGAAAACACGGTGAAAGAACTGGAAGAAGAATTAAGGTGAGCGATTATCTAAAATTATTACCATTAAAGTTAAAAATATGCATTATATATCAGCCTTAATGACATGACATGTTCGTTTGTTATAATTTAAGGGGGAGTGCACGCACCCCCCTTGTAACGCGGCTTATGCTTAATTATAACACATTTTATTGACTTGTTTAGTTTTACCACTTAATTTAAACACAAACACTCTGATCCTACAATGTTTTTTTTCCAAAACTTCTGCCTAATTTTGATTATGATTATTTCACAATAATTTATTTTTGGACCAAACAAAGTAATATGAACTTGATATCATTACCATTGATGAACGATAAAATGAATTGTAAGCTTGCAAAGTTATCTAAATAATATCGTTTTGAGGGCATTGTAACAAATATATATTTTAAAGCAAATAAAAAAGCCGGTTTTGTAAATTCATATTATATTTAACTTATTCGTTGGTCAGAGATTTATAATTGGTGTATTTTACAGAGAGAAAAGTAGAATTATATCAGAATTGGAATTGAAAAAATCGTAAGTACCTTCAAGTTATGTGCCTTAATACCAGGAAAACTTTTATTATGGGAAGCATTTTAAATCAAAGATAAAGTCATAGACACGATCATATATATGTCCAATCGTGCCTTGCTGTTCGAAATGTCATTCTGGAATAGTTTTTTTTTCTTAATGAAGTATTGCTATATTTACATAATTGCAACTGGAGAACGAAATAAGCCAACTAGTTCGAATTCATTACCAGTAAAGTATTATTTCTATTGCAAACACGGCCAAGCCAATGACAACTGATACTTACTGCAATGTTGTGTTTGACACGACGTGAATTCCGAGCAACACGCCGTTGTAAGGATTAAGTAGAAAGAGTTAAATATAATGGAATATGAAAATGGTTACTTAGCAAAGTAACCAGATAGGTTAGGTGTCTACTGTAAATGTATTACTTTGATAATTAGTAATTAAGTTTAACCATACGCAATACCATTCTTATTCTAACGATATCGATAAAAGACACACTCATCATGTGAGCTTTCTCAAAACAAGCATCAACTTGCGAACAATAAAGTGTGAAACAAAATAATGTGTACAATTGTAAATTCACATCACAGTTCACTAAAGATACAGAAAACACTTTAACTGTATGAATCATGCCGGAGAAAAAACGATATATATGTATAGTAAAACGATGATCATGTATTGTGTATAATCGATAGTTTATAATATAATTTTAAAAAATCTCGGCATAGAATATAGTCGTGTGATTTTATTTTCTATACATGTATATTTATCGAAACTCTTTAAAACAATTACTATGGCACTACTGATTTGTTCAACAAAAGCTGCCAATCAGATAAAGTTAACTTAAATATTTGATAATAACATGTTGTGAATGCGTTTGTTACAGGCAAGATGAAACTGTTCAAAAGTTGATGGATAAAAATTCGAGGTGAATTATTTTATTTTTACGCCTCCCCCATTAATATGCACTATGCAGTATCGTATATTGTCTTCACATGTGAGTTTGACCCATTTTAACTCAATTTATTGACTTAAACATATCCTGTATATCCCTGTAGTTTCCACTGCATCTTTTTAAGTATAAAGAAAAGTTTCAATACTATTTTTATTAAGAATTTGATTGAAACTATATGGTTAAAATGATCATATTATTTGGCAATCAATTGTAATTAATAGTATCTGTTTTTCTTATGAATCTGTTACAAATGACAATATGTTTCACAATAAACAATTACGAATTTGATCGAAACTAACATGTTATAAAGACGATCTTCTGTGATATCAATGGAAGGTTTTTATCTGGTTTTCTTATGCTTTCAGTATGTGATATTCTGTATATATCCTAAACAAGTTGATGAAAGACATTAAATAAGAAAAGGTTTTAATGGCAACTCAGGTTATTTCCGACATTTTACTATTTTAAAAAAAGCATATAGACCGTCAATTATAATTGAGAGTTTGCATTCTTTTCTGTGTCCAAAATAATACCATTCGTTGCTTCTAGCATATGCATTAGAAATACGTCTGATGGGAAAACAGAACTAGTAAACAGGGTCACTAACCTAAGTATATTTTGAATCTTAGCCATGTGGGACAAATGTCCTTCTATGAAAAACTGTAAATTCTTGAATTTAAAAAATGTAAGTAAGAATATATGGAACGAACACCAATTACTTGTATTTATTTAACAATCAGGAGCCTTAAGGTAAGTGATCATTCATCGGGAAGAAATTATATATGATAGTAAACATCCCCTTTAGAAATGAATATGACAATGTTGTTTGGTTCACTTTAAAGTTTTCAAGCCAAGCCGATGAAATCTTCCTTTAAATTATGTAAAAACATGTTTTCTAATGCTATTGTTTCAGGCAGGAAGAAACCATTCAACAGCTTCAGGAGAATTTGAGGTGAATATGTATTCTTTAATTATCATTCACTATGCAGTATAGTACATTGTAATAACCTATAAGATTTACCCACTCCGTGATTTGTTTTGGATCAAACGGCTTATAGTTAGGACATACTCATATAGAGACACACCATATTCCAAATATTCCACAAGCCAACATATTGAAAGCTGCATCTGAAACTAAATCGTGTAGTATTAACGTTTATAACAGATGGGACTATTCATTACAAAATAAAATAGTATACTACTGCAACAACACATTCGTTTAATCAATTTTGCTTTAAAGTAAACGACAGACAGCAGTCAATGTATTGTAATGTTTGTGAATAAACACCGTTTACTAGAACACATAAGAACTATACACTTCTAAACTTCACGGTGCACATTGCACCTAACTTAATCTTACAATCACCTTAATAACTGAGCTAAGAATATGTGAGAGGATAACACCAACCTCTAACGTATGAATAACACCATTATTGTTTCCTATTATCCTGCGAACCAACTTCCGTAAATGTAATACTCCAAAGGTTTTTGGTTTATTACTTACGCCTAAGCAACGTTGGTGCTGAATACTGTTTTAACAAACTAATATCGCATAACAAACATTTTGTTCAGCCTCATATCGCTACTGTTTCGTATACTTGTTTGTTTCGGTAAAAGATATACTTATATTCTTACAGTGTGAGCACCAAATGTTATATTGGACAATTTACCTTGCCACAGGTGAAATATCGGGTTTTGGTGTTCACGAAATTAAACACTGAAACAAACACTTTTTGATTAAATTTCATGCTTATAACTTAAAAAATCACAGTCATTAAGTGATATATAATTTAAGAATTGCAGTAAAATTTAGCAAAATGACTGCATACCGGATAGGATATATTTTTCCCATCAAGCGTTGTTGCGTTAATGTTGATAACCAAAGAAGAACGAGATACAATACAAGAAACTGTGCAATACTGTGTCGACAAATAACTGACTGTTAAAACGGTTTAATTAATAAGGAAACTATGACTAAATGGATACAACCGATAACCATGAACTAAATAGTGTATCAACAACTATTGAATTAAAACGTTTTCATATGTTACTATTTACTAGTATTGTTAAGGTTCAATCAAACTTGTAGGCGCTCTGAACACTATCAGTGTTGTGTTCCAGTCTGTACCAATATGAATTTTTTATCGGTAAAAAAAGAAACAGAATGCATTCAAATTGGTTTGGCTTTTTTGAGGGCAAGGTGTTTGTTGTGCACTGATTAATTGATGAATAGGAAACACGAGGAAATTTGAAATTGGGATTAAAAGCTATCATTTTTAAACGCTCGTTTTATATTCGGGAAGAATTGTCGAAACATTGTCATGCCATTTTGTGTCATTGTCTTCGGCGTCGTAGAACAAGTAGACATAAGCGTTGACCATGACTCAGAATTCGTTCAAGATATTTATTTTAAACTTGGTACACCCATTGCCGGTGACATGACGTTTGGCTTTGATGCATTTGCTTATTTCTTCCGCCAAGTACATAAGATTGTTACATTAACACATTTGTTTTGCTTAATAAGGAGATATTTCAGATTCCGACATGAAAATTCAGAGACAACGGAACCGAATCAAAGGTAAGTGTTAATCCTCTTTTATTTTCACCAATTGTTAATTGTTAAATTTCTCTTTGCAATATGACAATGTTGCAAATAATGATATATTGTAATGCCACTCTTGTGTAGCGCGGTTGATGCTTTTCAGAGATTTGCGTAAACTTTCAGTGTCCTTAAACTGTATTGAAGTATAGAAGTTCTTTCTAAAATATGAAAAGTGTTGAATTAATTTCTCAAGACGACTACGTGTATATACTTCACTAGCTTAAGATTTGATGTACATTTACATCTGCTAATAGCCCATTGGTGATCAACAGAAATGTCATAAATTTAGTTTTATTTGTAACCTAATCTTTACTGAAGATGAAAATTATTTGTAAATATACTGATAGTAGAGCTGATTATGGTGATTTTAGTATAACAAATACTTATACAAAATCCAAAGCGTTTCAAAGTAAGAGATATTATCCGTCACGAATATGTATTAGTCCGTCGCGGCAGCATGACGCTTCTTCGCGTTTTTGTTTACCAATTAAGATCAAATGTATTCTGTTATTGGCCTGGCCCATCATCAGTGGCTGAACGATATTATCATAAAAAAATCTACAATGAGCGTAACCAACTTTAGATCGAAAACTTACGCAAAACCTTCTTTCCATGTATTTTATCATATTTATTAGGAATAAATCGTGAACAAATGCCTTTAAGGGTAACTTTTCTACAAATCAGTTTATATGACACAAATATTTCCCTGTAAAAATATGCGGATAACATCGTTCAGTGTTTACTGCACCCCTCTTGCTTGTGGATTGATTTCCCAAATGAGGATATCACTAAACACGTTCGAATATTTTTCATTAGGAAAATAAAAACCGAGATTGATTTGAAACGTTATTGCTGAACTTCATTCTCATTATCTCATCTAAATCGATGTTGGCTTTTATAAAATGTCTTTAATCGTCAATATATAGAGAACTTGTAATGAGAACAACGACAACTCCTACCGCCTCTGCTGCTGATACTGGTGCTCCTGCTAATAATTATGCCCATACTTCTGCTACTGTTCGTGCTACTAATACTTTTACTGATACTACTATTATTTTGAATTAATACCCGACCCTTCATCGTCCCCAACGGCATTTCTGTTAAAACTGTCACAATTTTGATTAAAGCCAGACGCTGTTTATATGCAGTATTAATAGTCGCATGAAAAAATATGTTCGCAAATTTCAATTATGACTACAGTATGTATCTCCAATCGTAGCTGAATTAAACATTTAAGTTACAAAATCTACAAACATTAATATAAAGTTTAGCTAGTTTTTTTATTTCTAAGCGCTTTTTTAGTAAGAATCATATAGTAAACAGGTGCTGTATTAGTTAAATCGTAGCAATTGAGTTTGTATGTGTTATACATTATCGATGAACAAATATCATACATCCTCAGATGGTAACAGAGTATATAAGTAATCTCATCGAGTACCTTTAATGTTACAAGACATCCCACAGTAAGCCGGGGTTCGACGTTTACCAATATACTCATGTTGTTTGGATTATATATCTTGACCAAGTGTAAGCCAGTGGTCGTTTTTATGAAGAAAAATATCATTGCATTGTTGATCTTTTGACCTACGTTTTTGTTATTGAATCTACAGCAATGACCATGAGTACAGTTTCTTAAACATGTATCAATGTTGTCCTTGCATGACCTTGACTGTGACATTTTGACATCCTTTCTTATTTTTGAAGTTACAGCAATACAATGTGCACCTTTTGTAGAGTTTTGATAGCAAATATCAATGTTGTCCTTTAATTACCTCGACTGTGCCCTTTTTTACTTTTTTTTAAAGCTACAACAATACAGGTTTATTAACAGATGTTAATGATGTCCAGTTTAACTACTTTGTTTTTCTTTTAGCTGCAGCAATGAAATTTTGACCATGTGTTCGGTTTTCAAAAAATAGATCAATGTTATCCTTGGATGACCTTGAATTGACCTTTTGACCTTCTTTATATTCTTTTAAGCTACAAACCATGTTCACAGTTATCCTTGGATGACCTTGATTTGACCTTTAGACCTTCTTTCTGTTCTTTTAAGCTACAAACCATGTTCACAGTTTTGAACACATATATCAATGTTGTAAATGGATGACATTGACTGTGTCCTTTTCACCTACTATCTTTATTCGAAGCTACAGCAACGCAATTTGGACCATGTGTAGAGTTTTGAAAACAAATATTAATGTTGTCCTTGGATGACCATGAATGTGACCTTTGAACTTCTTTCTATTTTTAAAGCTAGAGCAAATAATTTTGGACTATGTGTACAGTTTTATAAACAGATATCAATGTTGTCCTTGGGTTACCATGACTGTGAACTTTTAACTTACTTTCTTGTTTTTGAAGCTACCTTTATGAATTCTCGACCATGTTTATTGTTAAAATATATATCAAAATTTTGACCTACTTTTTTATTATTGAAACTAAACTTGACATTTTGGACTTTGTGTATAGCTTTGGGAACATAACAATATCAAGTTTAGGTGATTACAAAGGTCAAACACTTATACTCAGATGAGCTATTTAGGGCCATCGTGGCCCTCTTGTTTTCTATAGTATGTATGCACGGTGATGTTTGTGAAGTTTTGTGCTGTTGTTTCATGTTTATGTTTTTTGATTGTTTGTTTTGTGTTATATATTTGGGCGTTTACCCTGTACCATTTAACTGGTTTTATGCTGATACTATCGGCTATTGTGCTTCTTTCTATAGTTTCATATAAGTAATTAATTTGACGAACGTCATATTAACAATTTAATAATCAAAATGAACTTAATTTCAAATCATGACTGTTTTACACTGCCTTCCAAATTCAGGTAAATGCTGAGTTTTGTTTTTGTTGTGTTGCAGTAAAATATGCATGTACACATACATTATTTCCGCATTGTAATCAACTAACGTGATCCTTTTGTCTTGCCTTTTAACAACTTTTTTTACATCTTGGTGGAAACAAAATTGTGTAATAAGTTAATGTAAAAATCTTCAACGCTTTTAAACCATAATAACATAGTATGTTTCAGTAACGTTAACTTATCTAAGTGTATGTATATCCAAATGACTTCTCTTAACCTTTTCGACTAGTTATTCCCCTGTATGATAAAAGAATGCATTTTTCACAAACATACAACACAACTGAAAGCATATTTTAAATTTAGCAAGAAAAAAGTCACAATCAAATTTGCATATCACGGGACTTTCTTAAAGGCCCTCATTGTTTTAAAACAATAGTAGACTTATCAACGAGTATTTATATAGAAATAACTTCTAAATGTTAACTCACATAATAGTAAGAGAATTGCATTTAGATCCATAACCATTTACATTTAATAGAACCGGATTGCCTAAATTTAGGGCCTATATAGCATATCCATATGAGTGGTCGAGTCAGTGATCTTGTTGGCCAATTCCATACATGTTTAATGATTTCAATACATTTCTGATAAGCCTTATTATAACATCTGTGTTTTATCAGGCATTTTGAGTATTCTGGGCATTTAAAATATGAACCTGATTTACTATCAAAATAGAATCGAGTCAAATATCACACTTGGTAGCTAAGCTTTTTAAGCACTTTTTCAATGTGATTTATATTTGTTAATGCATTTAAGGTTAGAAGCAGTAAGTAACTATCATAATGCTGACTGAACCAGCATATATAATAAACGTCAATTTCTTATGAAAAACATATTTATGAAAAAATAACCGAATTTAGGCCACAGTTATCTTTACTTTTTTCTTTATAAAGATTTATCTGAATGAATGCTTGCCATACAGTGTCAAATTAATGTAAGTTCTGTGGCTCAATTTTGTGTCCTTTTTTGTTTCTTGTCTACTTTTGTGATATATTAAACGAGATAGATTCAAATATCAACTTATTTGCTGATGATACAAGACTGTTTGCTAAAGTGGACTCCCCCAGACTGTAGCTTTAAAACTCCCGACATACATCAACAAATTATATATCTGGGCTGAGTACTGGCTTGTTAAGTTCAATCCCAATACATCTGAATCAATGGTCATATCTCGGAAACGAAACAAACCCATTCATTCGCCTGTGTACATGTTTGACGCTGATATCCTGTCTGTTGAATCTCACAAGCACCTGGTTATTTTTCTTTCTCATGAAGGCAAATTGCACACTAACATTAACTATATTATTTGTTTAGAGTTAACATCATACAACGTCTACCCTATCAACTGGATAGGAGGTCTCTGGAGGTTTTTTATCTTTCTCTTATTAGGCCAAGTTTGGAATATACGGATGTCATCTGGAATAATTGTTAATTGTATGAAAAAAGTGATCTCCACACAATTCAAACGAATACGAACGTATTGTTACTGTGTGTACTAGCCTCTTTACCCTGCCACTGTTATGGCTACGAAAGCATAAAAACAATGCGTTAAAAACAAAAGCTTTTACTCCTCTACAAAATGAAAAATTGTCTCACTCCTGATTATCGATCAAGTTTTGGATCCTCAGACAATAAGTAAAGCCAATGCAAGATCACTTAGGAATTCATCCAATGTATCTAGCCTTCGTACTCACACGTCACTATATATGAATTCATTCGTTCCGTCGACAAACTCAGCATGGAATTGTGTCCCAGCTAAAGCACAAAAAATGACACTGTTTCTGGTTTTAAAACTAACTTAAAGTCAAATAATCCAAAACCAAATACTTTGTTTTATTATGGAACACGTCCATTACATGTCATTCAAACTCGCTAACGGATCGAATGCAGTTCTTTTACCCATCACATTTTTTTTTAAATAAATAGTATTCCCTCATCACTCTTCGCGTGTGGAATTAAGGAGACGTATGCTAACCTCTGTGGGAGCTTTGACTGACGTTATGCTTTGCAATTTACTATTCGGTGATACTGCCCTGACATAAGAGAAATAAAGACATTGTTCGATGCAGTTCACCTCATTATTTAAATTTTAAAAAAATAGATGGTAGAAAGTGAACAGTCACATCCAATCACCACTAGCCACACCACCATGATTTTTCTCCTTTCTGTTAACATGTCATATTCAGAACTATCAATCAGGACTCAGTGGAAGATTTGGCGCTGAAAGTATATCATTTACACCAACCAACCTACCAATTTTCTTCCTCTTTCATCCTCTTTAACTTTTTGACTTTTGTATTCGATAAATGAAAATTAACTAAGATTAACTAAACTATAGCTACTATATAATCAGTGTATGACGTCTGTATTAATATATTTTTTTAGACATTTAGAAACTATAGCTACTATATAATCAGTGTATGACGTCTGTATTAATATATTTTTTATGACATTAAAAATATTGAAAAAGCAATGTCTATAACTACTATATTTTCAGTGTATGTCGTCTGTTAATATTTTTCTTTAGATATTTAGTAAATTATTATTGAATTAAGCAAAACCATGTTTTTCAGAACTTTTTGGGATATATTTAGCTTTCATTCTAATCCTCTTCTCTAGATTATACATGTATTTTTGTTTGTCTATATGTTATGTATGTATAAATAAAATATGTTTTAACTTCTATGCAAGTTTAAGTTCTATGCAAAAAGAGCACCTGTTTTTAAATCATTTATTCAACTGTTGTTTTTTTTTTATTAAGTGTTCCCATAAAAAACACAGCTGCTGTCCAAAACAAAGTTGGTTCGGATGGCAATTTGGCTGGTTCAAATTTGATAAAAATAAATAAACTTTAAGAAGGATAACTAGTAGCTAGTCGCTAGCTTTACTATATGAGGCTGTTTATCTGACTATTTTTTGAGAACCCTTGATATTTTTATTTCAGATCACAAGCACTTTTTCTGTATAAAACTGGATCTCGATCACTAACGTTGGTTCATAAGCATCTTGTTTGACAAACCAGAATTTAAAACATGCTTCAGTTGATTTTCAAACTTAAAGAATGGCATTTTGGCATTGTAAATGTGTTGCTCAATTATAACTGTAAATGTCACTATGAATAATTTACTCACAAGGAAGTCATACCATATTTACTGTAAAAATGTGCACAGTTCCTTTAAATAATCATTTGAGGCAAAGAAAACTCTATATTTAGTCATAAATTTCATAAATAGTCGTTCATTTAAAGATTTTGAATATCAATATGATGAAATATGATCTGTTTGGATATTATCAACCAAGTACTTAACCACTCAAAGGTAAAATTCCACCAATTGACCACAAAAAAGCGTTTTGGATGAGTGATAACTACACATGGTTAGAGTTTCTTCTTATTGAAAGACGGTATTCCATTCTCCAGAGGCGTTATGGAATTACGGACAGGACCATTCTTTGAGCAGTACAGAATATTGTCCACCATAGCTTCAGCAACCAGGCTTGTTATACAAAAATAACAATACATTTGTGTTTTAACAGAACTTTAAAATGTGTTTAGGTGTATTGGGAGATGAATAACTTAATGCAATCAGCACGTTTCAACTGACCCGAAGAGTGTTCTTTTATTTCAAATCACTTATTTATTTAATCCTTCAATAAGTACAGTATTGAGACTCACAGATGTAGAAAGTAAAGACCAAGTTATGATTTGATTTTTTTGTGTGTTAGAGGCCAAAATGCAGATCGTTTAAACTATTAAAAATTGCAGCGGTCATCGACATTAAATCAACAATTATTTAAACTACTGACGATCAAGTATAACATTTTAAACAGCTTATTATTCCAAACAAAAGCAGTAAATCGATACTAATATTTA
The DNA here is from genome assembly GCF_026914265.1 of Mya arenaria. NCBI lineage: Eukaryota > Metazoa > Mollusca > Bivalvia > Myida > Myidae > Mya > Mya arenaria. Next base: position 4,567,878 of record NC_069137.1, on the reverse strand, counting down.
CGAAAAAAGCTACAGAACCGTTTAGCTATTTGTATCAAAAACCAAGTATTAATCTATTGAATTGTTTATTTGTATTCTTAAAGAAAAGTCTGTGAATATAAAGTTAAAAAAAGTTAAAGTTGATATTTACTTTGCGTCAGATACGTGTAGGAAACCAGATGTCGTACAAATATCTCAGCATTTTTGGTATTTCTGTCCAGCCGAATCATCAACAAATGTTACGAATGCTCCTGGTACGATATTGTAGTAGTAACTGGTACTCAGCCTCGGTAAATCAAGGAATACCACTACTTTGCTATCGGATTCTCGGTTGGAACGCGAAGATCGATAAAGCATGAAGTTTCTAGTGAAAAGTGCCAAAATATGTATTATTCAATAAAAATACAATTAGGCATGTTAGTTATAATCATTTTCACTAGAATTAATAAGACATATTTGCTCTGCTTCGAAAGAAACAAAGTGGCGTCCAATGTTCACTTGAGGTCTTCATGAAGTTCATTTAAGGAATGCCTTGCCGGATTGATGTCATTATATAGTTCATTATTTCATTCACGAAATGACAGTTTATCAAATTAAGTCACAATATCGCGGTAAAAGATCAACCACTTGAAATCACTCTAAAACGTAGTATTGAAACACTAACGGCAAAAATATATTAAACATATAATGAATTAACACTTTTTAAAATGTTGATTTATTTTTTCGGGACCTGCTGACACATACAATTAAAACAAGACAATTTCCATCTATATTATCATGCGATTATTCGCGATCCGAACATATCCGAAGATGTTGCGTTCATCTTATAATAACCGCAGTTGCCGAAATGCAGCTCCTCATTTAAGGAATGGAAGTTGAGGTGTAGATGTTGAAGAGTGAAATGCAAATTAATATTTTTAAATTTCAGTCCATAAATCTTTAGTTTCTGCGATACTTTGTGAATTTGTCATGTACAAATATTGTTTAAAGGCCCAAAACCAGTTTTCTTCATACCATATTGCACAGTAATGAAACATACTTTCCTATCAAATGACGGACTAGTTTGATAGCATAAACAAAACAATTCATATATGGAAATGCCGATTTTAAAATGTGCTTGTACATCGGCTGTATTCGTATCAATTGTTTGGGTCAACAGAGGTCAAACCCTGCCAAAACATGTACAAATTGGTTGCCGGCCTACACGCGCTTTATATGAGTAATAAATGAAAAGCTTTGTCGGTTCCCATTTGTATGATTCAGATTTTGGTACCCCCTACTACTACTTTTACTACTTGTACTAATGCTTGTGTATAATATTGAATGCATAAGTGCCATCTATTTATTGAACTTGAAGTTCCGAAAATATACATGTACTTTGGGTATTACAGTATTCATTGTTTTGATGGTTTCGATTTTTTGGTGCATTGGATCCCATATCTGCTATACATGACACCGGCAAAGAAAATGAGTAGACCCTTTTATGTGACCCGTAAAGGATTTGAGTCAGTTGTGCAATGTTAGTTGAACTGTATTAACAGAAGTCGGTGAAATGAAGTACAAACATTTTAGCAGCGTGGAATGCGAAGTATTATGTCATAATAATGTATATCCCATAAATACCCATGTACTTAGAAGTTCTGCAGTAAGCCGAATGGAATGTAAAATCTCGTTACCGCTCTTACCCGATTTGAGTCATTGATGTGGGAGGATATTTTATTCGTTTTTTTCGAAAACCCTTTGTATCATTATGTTTTAGTAATTTGTTACTCTAAGAATATTCGATAACATATCTTGTTTGGGCGATTATATATATGCAAATATGTTAACATTGAGTACTTATATTTTTTTATGGACACATACAAACAAAAGTTACTTGTTCATACCTGTTTTAACAACATTGGTATATTTAAGCCTAAAACAGTTTAATATCGTTACCTTCTACATGTATTTTCTTTGAAATATATTTTCTTTCTTTCATGCTTTTCAATGGAATATATATAGTTTTATCAGCGGAATATCAGTGAAAAAATCAATCATGAAACACACATTTGGTTATGTATTCATTCCACGCTTAAAATAAAAGTCTTTTCGTTATTGTGTTGGAACAAAGATGCACAAATAAAACTTCATTGATAACTGTTCATAAAATCTTTGCACTAAAAAACGAGCGAATAATTAACTATAAAAAAAAAATATCAGAGAACTTTTTCTTAACAAACATGAAATAGAAAACTGACAGCTACGTCATCAGCTATTTTATATATAGAGTTTGCGCGAGGAACGTCTCACGGGAAGCGGCATAAAAACACTCTTGTCAAAAAAGGGAGTATTCAAGAAATTAAATGAAAATACTAATAAAACTCCGAAAATGAGCATAAAATAAACAGAATTTGTTTATTTCAGTGATCATAGAACAACTATATATTTACTCGTGGCTTCGCCGCTCGTGAAAATTTGTTGTTCTATGACACCCGTGAAATAAAATACGATCTCACAATGAAAAAAAACCCCAACAAATATCCTCTTTATCATAATATTAAATTTCGGCATAATAAAATCGTTTACTCGTTATTCGTATAAAACTTGACTTAACTTGATGATGATAATGATGATGATAATGATGATGATGATGATGATGATGATGATGATGATGATGATGATGATGATGATGATTATAATTCATTGTTATAAGCAGTTCACGAAACACATGAAATTAACTTGTTCTGTTCATGTGTTATGCTACATTATTTAAAGGGTAACATTTTTAAAAATGCATTCATAGTGCTTACCTCATTGAACAAACATATAACCATTTACCACTTCGTATCTGACGATGTAGTATATCTTATAGACACGATTTTAATGACCTAAACACTCCTTGTATCTATTAATAGTCTAGTTGTATAACTATTGTATTCCAGATACATGGTAGGAAAGACCAACAAACAGGACGAATATTGTTGCTTACATAGATGGCACAACTGTTCACATGTGTCCCTTGAAATACCTACAGGAACATATATAAGTATTCACCCTTCTCACACAACGTCGATTCCCACAGTCGTGAATTCTCTGTGGGAGGATATCAAGCTTCTACATGAAATCCCAACTGAGAGTATTCCTTTATTCGGTCTTAATGTGGACGCTATTGATAAATGGTTATATACCATTGATATAAACCATGGACAGTGGAGTAAAGATTATAGGGTGATAGCAACTGCTCTCACAAAAGGATCCGAGTTTTTTGAGAGTCACTTTGCAGCTTTCATTGATAGACAATATCAAATCGCAACTATCACTATTGCATCAATAGACTATGCAAAGCAGGTACATTCATTGACGACTTAGTAATGACTCAAGAACGCAGCTTGAAGATTTTAATAAATCAGCAAACGGAAATACGACCTGATTGCATTACAAATGACCACCATGTAAAGAATTAGCTGCGTTTTTATCATATGTATATTATTTTATGCTGATGATACTGTTTCCAAAAGAGGACTGGTTCAAAAGAAGTGCTGTTATAAATAGAGAGAAATTTCGAACGATTAAGTGTACATTCACATTGTTTTAATACAAAGGTTATGATATTTCAAAAATAAGGTATATTATAAGTATCTTCCATGGCCGAGAGTGTAAGATAGGTTCATTCCGACCCGAGCGTAGGGTGTTTTGCGGAAACGAGGTTTACCGAGTTTCCGCAAAACACCCTGCGCGAGGATCTGGATGAAACCATCTGACACGAGCGGCTATGGTATATGCTTTTCTCCCACTTCAGTTAAACAAAATTAATTAAAAATGTATTTTTTGCTGGAACTCTTTTATGCTTAGTGAAAATAATTGCATATGGATATGCGATAGCATGTGGTTGTCATGGATACGCGCGCAGTGATCCAGTTTATAGTTCTAAGGAAAAAGAAGCATTATTTCTTGAATTGTGCGTGAAAACTGTTTGATGGTGACATTTGAAGCGAGAAATAATTAATTGGCGTTCTAAATATTACCATAAGACAAGATTTCAATCTTCAACAAGGGAGGTTATTATAATGTGGTAACCGTTAAAAAGGAGTTCCATAATGGCATTTTTTCTTCGACCGTGGGCAAGATAAGAATATCTAGCATGGTTAAATTATTGGATCTACTTATTTGAGGTGGAAGAAAAAGGGGGAATAATATTTTGGGTATTTAGTTCATGAACTAGAGATTGGTTGACAAGTTTACATCACATTGAAATTTATTAAGACCTGATTTTTTTGATAAGTACGTTTTATACATTATCTTGACATGCTTTGAATGGAATATGTAAACTTAGACATTGTCAATTGTCAACAATGTCTGTGAAACATAGATAAGATAAGTTAAACTTTATATATGTTGTTTTAAGTTACGGCTCTGAAGTAAGGGGTATTTTTAAAATTAAGCAAATAGAAAAAATCATTATTGTTGTTTTAAAAAGTAGAATAAGGGGTAAGAACACACACTCAAGATAATTTTGCAGAATCTGATTGTTTAATAAACGTTATGTTAATGTTATTAGATATTTCATTAAAACAGTTGATATGCAAACTATAAAACATAACAAAATTGAAGATTATATGATAAAATGATTTTTTTTGTAATTAGACAGAAATTCAAACAATTGATCATGGATATGAATAAATTGGAGCTTAGAGTCTACTAGGACTAAAATCCATGTGTTGTTTTTAAAGATAAACCTTACAATGTATATATAAGATGTAAATATTGATTAACTTAGATTTGCATTATCAAGATTCCGAATGTTTGTATACATAAGATGCTGGCAGTTGGCTTTAACCAGCTGCCATACCCTTTTTGGAAAGGAAAGGTCAATTGTGTGACGTAGTAGAACTTGAATAACATATTGTTCTTGAAAGTAAATTTAATACTAGTATAAGAAAAGCTTACATAGATGAATAAAATTTTAGAAGACCGAATCTGATTTAAATGTATATAAACATTTACCTCTCAAACAGCAATAGCAAAATGCATATAGAAATTATCGATGTAAGAATTTAAAGCCTTCGAGTTAAGAAAGTCTTTCATTTATTGCGGATACATTTTGTTTTTACCCCTTGCTATCTATTATGTGTTCTAAAAACTGTGTTTATCAAATCAGTTTGTAATGATATAATTCAAAGATAGACTAACCGTTGAATATGTTATTTGCATAAACATAGTTTACTGATTTTGCTCATGGGCATATTGCTTACATCTGAAATAAACACTAAACTAAACACTCTTAGTAGATGTGACGTTACAACTTAATAGTTACAAATATTACAACCATGGATATAGGTTGTAGTTAGTTTTCATGTGTTAGGGCTTTACTAGTAAAAGACAGATTATATGGTAGTGCAGTATTAGATAAACTGTAAGAACATGGCTATACATTCTCTTTGACTTTATATCATAATTCCCACACAGCTAAGAATGTACATACTTTATCTCCTCGACTTCCTTTTATATAACATTTCCTGCAGAAAGCCGGCTTACACCGTTTATCGATTTAATCGGGTTGCATGGAAAGTATATCTTCATCACGTGACCGCTCTCAGCAAATCTGCGTCATTTTTATAGAAGGATATTCGATTCGTTTTGTGCAGTACCTTGATATCGAAATGTTATAGTATCTTATTACATTCGTTGACATAACTTGTTTAAGCGATTTATGTACAAACACACTTATCTATTCGAACACAATTGGTATCTTAAAGCCTAAACTACATGTAGTTCTATTTTCTTTATCGTCAAATATTTTCTATCATACTTCCAATAGAGATAAACATGATGCTGTTATCACAACAAATACATTTCAACTAATATACATTGTATCTGCCGATGCGGTCTTTCTAATTAACAGGATTCAAAGTATCTACGCATTTCTTATATCTCGTAATCATTGGCCTACATTTTTCATTTGTATATTGTTGTTTTCCAAGTACAAGGTTGGAACGGCAAACAAACTGGACGAATATTGTCTCTTATTTATATATCTCCCTTGAAACGCCTATAGGAACGTACACAAGTAATCCCCATACTACCATGTTTTCCACAGTTTTAAACTCTCTGAAGGAAGATATTAAGATCTAACAGAAAGCCCCAGAATGGAGTATTCCTTTCTCCGATCTCATTGTGGACGCAATCGAGAAATGGTACAAAACACAACAATTTATTAACAATATACAATGGAGAGAGGATTACAGGTTTCTCAGTTAAAAGGGTAACATAAACATGAGGAGTTTGAATACAACTGCTACTGCTACTACATAAACTACTGCTACTGGTATTGCTGCTGCTGCTACTACAACTATTACTACAACTACTACAATTGCTACTTATAAGAATTATACTTCTGCATGTATAGTAATGACTACACCAAACATCATCGTCTCTAACACCAACACTTCTACCAATAATTTCTAAAAACTTTTTTTTTGTAAATATTTTCGTCAAAAATATTAAAATTCCGGTTCCTTCAAATAGCCAGACCTTATTTCTATTCAGTATTTATAGTCGCATGTATACAAAACATTACAATGTTTTATTTTGTTAAGTTCATTTACAAAAATTATGACAACAATATGTACAACTATTCGGAGAAGATGTGTTTTTTAACTTGCAAGTTACGAATACCAACTCTTCCTTAGATCGTAGTAAGATTCCATTGTTTTCCAGACATTGCTAGAGAATATTTTTTTATCTTAACAATATTGGTTACATCGTAAGTACAAAACCATGTATGAGATATGCATTCCCGGTGACTTAATATCATACATCTATAGCTGTTAAGGATGTGAAATCTACTCGGTTTGTATAAAATGTGTTTCTTCATTAAGAGACTAGATCTGGAATCTTTATTTAGAGTCGGGTATATGCTTACCAGAAACGTTAGCTCATTGAGCTACTTCCGGTATCTATGACCGTTCTAAGCCAATCTGTATCATTTATGTAAAAGGATATTTCATTCTTTTTGTGCAATACTTTGGTTTCATCATGCTTTAGTATTTGGGTATCAAAGAAATTCGATCGCATATCATGTTTTATATTGTTTTTCAAATATGCTAGAATGGAGAGTTCTGATTCTCTGTATGAACAAACACAAACAGAAGTGACATGTTCATGCTTATATTAAAAAAAGTGGTACATACACAAATCATTAACTGATGCAGTGAAAATTTCAATGCCGCTACTTTCTATTTAATTGGGAATGTATATTTTATCATACTTGCAATAGGTAAGAACATAATTACTCTTATTTGAACTTCTGATGATGATAAACCATTTGTACAAGACGTTTGTTTCGATGTGCGATCCTACACATTGCACATTGAGGCATTTTTGGTATTTGTTTTCATTCAACAAACCCATTGCAAAAAAACAACGTTAACCATTTTTTATCTGAAGATGTAGTTAACCTAATAGACTGGTTTTTAATTATCTGCATATTCAGGATATCTCGTAATTATCGGCATCTATTTGCTATATTTCAATTAATGTATTTCAGATATATGGAAGGAACGGCCAATAAACAGGACGAATACTGTCGCTTACATTGGTGGCATGACTCACATGCCTCCCTTGAAACGCCTTCAGGGACGTATATAAGCACCCACCTTCCTCATAGTAATTTGTTTCCCTCAATTGTAAAAACTCTGAAGGATGATATCAAGCACCTAAAGGAACTCCCATTATTAAGTATTCCTTTATTTGGTCTTAATGTGGACGCCATCGAGGAATGGTACAACACCATTGATATAACGCATGAACTATTAAGAGGGCATTACAAGATGGTAGCAACTGCTCTTACCAAAGGATCCGGCTTTTTTGAGAAACAATTTGCAACGTTCGCTGATAAGGATTATACTCATTATAACGCCACTATTTTTTGCGCTGCAGACGAGTATGCAAAGCAGCAGTTTTCATTGACAACCATTTAAAAGCTATAGAAAGTGGCTCAAAGACTTTTGGTAAATAAGTACAGAATTACACAAAATGATTGAATGCTTGCAATAAAAGGAAATACAGTTTAACTTAATACGTATGAGTATTTCAAATGAAAGAACGTGATGTGTTACACGTACGTTACTTATGCAATATGCATTCCGCTTATCATATGTCAAAACAATGATATTATATATTATGCATTGTATGCGTAAAGAATGACGCAGATATTTTTAATTACTATTATTTTTTTTTTAATAACATATGCTATGAAATACACCGGACTGTTTCGTATTAGTCAGTACAATAATGTATTAATTGTATAACACTCTCATATAAATGCTTTCGAAAGTAAATATTTTAAACTGTAAATTTTGAATAACTTTGTTCATACAAAAAAAAACATATTTGATTTTGTGTTTGTGTGTATGGGTAGAAATTGCTTACATCCTTCTTTATTGGCACCAATTTTTTTATAATTTGGAGAACCAATTTTTAATTTTGTTTAGGTGCGTATTGACTGCGAAATCCTTCACAAATGGGATCTCAAGTGCATGTTACAGGGAATTACACCACGTTCAGGTTACTCATGTTTCTGAAGTGAAAAACATCCCGATTCTCATCAAAACTAAGTGGGGTGTTTTCTTCAGGATCCGAGTGTTAACATGTTTCGCTTTCTTGCTGTAACATTAGCACCACGGGATTTGAAAAGGTTTCACCAGAATTGTGATATAATTGATATATTTCACTATCGAGACGCACTCGCTTACAAACATCCTGTGTTTTTCCGTGTTGTACTACTCAGAGATCCCGTGTAAAACCTAGGCTAAAAACCGAAACGCGTTTAAAGGTCCCGAATGAAAACCGAATCGACAGGAGCTCTAGATATTGCGTTACGATAAAGCTTCTGTTATCACCTGATCAATATTTTTGTTTCGATGGTTTGACAGACATCTTAGCATACCTCTTTTTATACTGCTATGAAAGTGAATATATGTTAAAATTATTTAAGTCTGGAGATCTAGCTCTTGTTGATAAATTCAATAGCACGTTTAGATATATTGATGATATTCTAAGTTTAGATAATCCTGTGTTTACAGATAACATTCATTTGATATACCCTTCACAATTGCAACTTAATAAATCTAATACATCCGTTTTAAAAGCATCCTATTTAGATTTGCAACTAGAAGTAAAGGAAGATATATTGAGCATCAATGATTATGATAAACGTGATGATATGTTGCCTGAATATGTACAGATGTAAAAAAAATCAGCTCTCGCAGTAAACTTATGACGCAAAAACTTCTAAAACAGGGCTTCCGATATTTTAAATTAAGGAACACTTTCTCAAAATTTGTTAATGGTCATTATAATCTCATATTAAAGTACAATAGTAGTCTTAAATCGCTCATTGCTGATAGCATTGCTCATCCCGATTTTTATGGTGATGCTTTAAAGAAAATTCGTAAAATTAAAATGTTTCCAGTAGGTAGTTGGGCAGATAGACTTAATAAATTACTTGGATTTTATTTAAACCGTGGATATAAAGGCAATATTTTGAAGAGCACTTGCCTTCTTGTTTTTGAAGATGATTACCTGAAACAAAATAATGGGTTTAATATAGCATCCTTTCATAACTAAACTTTCAGTGCTTTGATTTTTATGAAGAATTTGCTAATTCATGTTATCTTTAAAAACTTTTTTGGCGGACACGTGTTGACTGACACCGATTGTTTTGGCTGTGACTTAATATTCTTCAAATATTTTACGTTTTCAAATCATTTGGAAGGAGAGAACGGCATATACAAGTCGCTTTTATTTTTAATAATGTTTTTCTTTATTTGTTCCCAGTTTTAGTACAATGACGCTTTGTATTATGAAACTTTATGATCACACAGTTTTAAACCTTTTATTTTATAAGGCAGACTGTGTGTGATGTTTCTGGTTTCTAACGATGACTGCATCGTATCTTTGAAAAATATTTGCATTAGGTGCTCTGAATTGTTTCCCACCGTCTGCAGATAGAGTGAGGATCTCTAATCATTGAAGTACTTGGGGTTTACCTTTTCGTTTTTTATTATTATTTGTTGTATTGATAAGTTTCCTCACGTTAATGCATACTTTGATAAGATTTACCTTTTGCGTTTTATCTTTATTAAGAATTGTTGGGATAAGATGTTTGTGCACATAAACTGGTTTAAACCCCCAGTAAATTTACATTTTACTGACCGTTCGAAGGCGGAACCTAACAATTCTTGATAAACATACCAATATATATATATATAGTATTTATGCACTGTGCTGTTTGTAGAGTTTTGTGCTGTTCTATGTGTCTTGTTTGTGAATTTGTGTTCTATGTCTTTGGCGTTTGCCCATTGCCACTTAATCGGGTTTATGTTTTAACTTTTTGCTACTGAGCATGTTTTTGTAGCTTTTTGCATATATATTGATGATACTGATTTTAGTTTAACATTTTTCTGTTCAATATGCAATATATTTAATGCATTCACAGCTTGGAAATCATATTTACTGGCCTAGAGGTTTATCCAATATTATTTTCTAAACTGTTTACTCGTCAAAATGTATATGAAATAACTAATAAATAAGTATTGCCCTTATTTGCTGTTTAAGTCCATTATCAAAACTACTCAATCCGAGTTGCAACATCCTTCTTAGATGTAGTTATTACCAATATTGAATACTAGCCCAAAGCTACCAATATTACAGGTAAATAGTTGTCTCAACCATTGTTATAATAACTAATGTGCCAATTAAGGTTCCAGCACAATGAGGAATTTAACGTAAACAACGATGGAGTTTACAACGGTGGAGTTAACAACTATGACAACGTTTTGAATAATTGACCAATATTCTCGTGGTTGAAATTGAAGGCATACTTAATTAAATCGTACAGTTGATCGTTTAAAATGAACTACTATTTTGAAACTATTTATTCAATCTTGATATAATGTATCGTTATCACCAACCAATCCGTGTATTGCATATGTAAGTAAGGATGCAAACTGAAGCCATATATCACTTATTAATTGACATACGCAGGTTCCAATACTATAACCATTCACCATGCGAGAAATATAAACGTGTGTCGAGCAAACAACAAGAGTATTATATTCAATTTAATTTCTTAGAAATATATACAGCAGGCGCCGGTGTAAAGACACGTTGGCAGTAGACGCCTACGTCATAACTCCTCTTTGAAAATTCACACTGACAACATTTCTATATAAAATTGTGATCAACACAATCATTTACACTTGATCAAAGTTGACATTGTATCAGTCATGGGGTAGATTTACGGTTAATACGTTTTAAATTCGTCAGAGGTCGAACAAACTCACAGTTGTATCTTAAAAAAGCGACTTGTACAAGGTTACTAGAAATAGTCACTATATCGGCAGGCCGATACGTATGCAGGGTTCTAACAGCTGATAATTGTTAATCCTTTTAAAAATGCTCCTTCTGTCTTTTATATGTACATGTAAATGATTTTTACACTGACATTTGTCATCAAATTTATAAATATGAACAGCCGGTTGTAAAGTAAACATAACTATCAGAGATAAAAATTGATAAACACCGCAGTTTGCGATTTTATCATACATACATGAGTGGCGAGTAAACATTGAATGTCAAGATATCGTTTGTTGAAGGCGAAAACGTACCTCATCATTTAATTGCAGTTTTATAATTGAGTATTGACAATCATTAACTTAAAGATGGCATCAAACAATGAAACTCCTGTAGTCACTGGCGTAACAGCAGAAGAAATCGATGCAAGTCCCAACGAAGGGAAGATTACCACGTTGAAAATATCTTAGTCTAGAGTTCTTGCCCTTTTTGAAAAAAACAACACTTTTAGATATATTGACGATATTCTAAGTTTGGATAATCTGGTGTTTATAGTCAATATAAACTCGATATACCATTCACAATTGCAACTTAATAAATTTAATACATTCAATTTAAAACATGCTATTTAGATCTGCAACTTGAAGTTCGGGAGGATAAATTTAATCTTAATGTAAATCGTGATGATTTTATTTTTTGAATAAGAATATTCACCCTTCTTTAGATGGAGATGTTCCTAGTTCACCATCATCTGCTGTTTAATTGCACAGTTGATAAGATTCGCTGGAATTTGTACATATGACAACAATTCCAGCTCTATCAGTAAAGTAATGATATAACAGAATTTTAGATATCATTTATTATAATATTATATCAAAGTACAATCGGAGTTAAATTGCTGATTGCTAAAAATATTTTTCCCGATTTTTATGGAGATGTTTTAAAGAAAATTCGTAAAACTAAAATGTTTTCAGGAGCTAGTTGGGCAGAAAGACTCAATGAATTGCTTGGAATTTATTTAAACCTTGGATATAACGGCAATACTTTGGCGAGTACAAGCCTTTTTGTTTTCTGATGAAGAATTCCTCAAACAAAATATAGGGCTGAATACGGCGTCCTTACATAAATAAACATTCAGTGCTTTTTTTTTAAATTCATGTTATCTTTTACACTGTTTTTAACTGGCTAAGCATAATAAATATATTCATTTCCACTACTTTCGTTTTGTGAATCCATAAGCCGCGTTCGTTCATTTGTTTATTTAGAAAGTAAATTATCCCAATCGATTGAATGACAATTGCTAATTATACACAAAGGTTTTGTTAAACAAATATTAAGCAACTTGCTTTTCGTCTGAATAAATCATTGTCTTCTTTGCAAACGATTGACAGTTAAAAACTATATTTGAGATGGTACTGACTGTGAGATAGCACTGACTTGTTTTGTTTTTTTAAAGTTCACCCTACTTTCGTTTATAATATATGAAAGGCGTGTTTGCGTAATATCGACCCGTAAAGCTATTACCATGCGAATTTACAATTAAAATTTTATGTAAGTTGGGAATTTAGAGTTTAACAAAAGGTTGTCCTACAATTAAAGATAGAACATAAGAAAAGGTCTTCTAATCCAAAACCAATATTTAAGACAGGGTCAGACGATGCCGTAACTAACCTCCAGACTTTAATACAGACATATAATTCACCCTCATCAATTCGAAGCTTCCACTCTTTGCCTTTTGAATGATACCTATGGGGCTAAATCAATGGTGTGCAATAAAGTCGAGAGTCTCGAACAATGAATCTTACTGCAACTTCTCTTGTACCGCAAGGAACTCGTACAAGTTCAAGTACAAGTAATAATGCGAAACATCTAATGTTAAAAAACGAATTAGAAAAACTTTCATTTCACATATGATAAAGATGGAGGCATTCTTCTACGATGACTCGTAATCCTTAATATGCAGGTTGAAAGCAGACTGCCAATTGTATTCGGTTTCCGATTGTTAAATCTGATATAAATATCATGTATGATAATAAATACTTCTGAACGCGAAACAGTGTCAAATAAAAAAGCGTCCTTATACGATAAACCCATATTGCACAAAACAAACTTTATTTGGTCTTAATGTAAACAAGATCATCAAAATGATTTTTTTTTTATTTTGTTAACCAGGAGATTCCTCCTCAGTTATTTTTTTCAATGCACTATGAAGGTAAAATATCTTTTACTTACTTAACATAGTGATTATCATATCAAAATAAGTGTTAAAGCTGCACTCTCGTAGATCGAATGTTTTAAAAACTGTATCTTTTTTTGTCGACGAACGAGCAAATTTATGCGAAAAAGCATGTCATATAACACTGCTAATAAAACATGAGATTGAAGATTTTTATATCAAAGTTCACAATTTGATGTTTTAGACGTTTTTCTAAAACCGTTTAAAACATATGCCATCTGAATTTTGTTAGCCATCTTTTATCACTGGTTTGCAGTTATTAAGCAAAACATTTGCTCATTCCAAGACAAACAATAAAACATGTTGTAAAAACGGAAAAATGTGTAAGTGCAGCTTTAAAGTTTATAATAAAATCAATGTGTGTGCTACGGAAGCCCTGCAATGATATTTGTTATTACAAGTTTTTATGTTTTGGCTATAAATAACTTAAGAAAAATAGTATGTCTATTTTATGGCCAATATACAACACATGGGTGTTTGAAAAAATCTCCTTACCCTGTTTAATATTTAAATTTTGTTTTATATACATTTTAGAATAATCGGGATGAATGGGTATTTTTATCAAAGTACCTTAAGGAAATTAAAGAAATTTGTCTGGCAGACGTAGGACCATAGCTCTCTATCAACTTTGCTAGCTGGGCACGTTGTTGAGAGTTAACAACTATCGGATATTACACTCTTTCCCTTTTTAACTTTATAGGGCTTAACATTGTTTATTCATTTTATTGGACCAGACATCCCCTTAGAGCTGTACCAAGCAACAACCATGTTATTTCGGCAACGGAAAAGGTATATTTGAGTAAAATCGTGTTTGCCGAATGTGACCCTAGAACCGGGGATACCCGGACAACAAGGCAATAGCTATACGAGCTAAGCTAGCTGCATTAATGACTGCCTTCCCACTATTTGATACTGCATCCATCCACAATTTAAAATGCCGATGCTTAATCCCGACTATAAACGTTACGGGACCAGACCAGTATTCCGTGCTATACCATGCATTTACCGTACGACTCTGTAACCAGTTACGTGCATTATTGGAGTATGAAGTATGGCCAATGTAATGCTGAACCGACGATCCTTGAAACGCTAGACAGTATGTCAACCAAATGATCTAGTAGGGCACACAGTCGCAGGGTTCATGATCGTTAACTTAGTCGCAATGGGAATCTTCATTATCGACCATATGCACCGTGTGATTCTAAATTCATTAATTATATTTGCTTTAGCGTAGCGCAGGTTCTGAAAAGCTTTTGAATGCCAACTGTGAAGACATACGGGGGATGGGTTCCCCTGCTAGTCCGTTACTATACGAGTCCAAGTATATGGCCGTCTCTTTCTCCAAGTCTGTGTATAAATTATGCAAATTAGTTAAATTTTTCTCCAAGAATGTGTTTAAAATGTATCACTGTTTAGAAACAATGCAGGATATTTTTGTTGGTGCATGCACACGTTTTTATTTGCTGGTTTTTATTTTCTGCAATTAGAATATTTTAATACATGTAGAATGGAAGGAAACAGATGAAGTAAGAAACCAGAGTGGCAGACCATGTCTTATTATGTGTATCCTTTTTGTACCAATATAGTACTCCACACAGCTTATATTTTTGGCTCATCTGTGTTGCTACACTACATTTATAATTCATTCGGCGTAATTACCAGTGTCCAGGTTGGTTAAACACGAACAATTACACGTGGCAAGGCGAGGACAAAGCTGGCGTGGCCATACAAGTTGAGGCGATAATTGAACAGACAATTAAATGATTCTTTAAAGATATTTTGGATCGTTGTAGACAATATCATATGTATGCTAGTATATGGAAACTATCCCTCCTAGGCCCACATGTAAAGAACAGCACTATTAATAAATGTGAGTAATACTTCTACATTGTATGTGTTTTTGTCTCTATGGCATTCGGTTTAAGTTTTATTATAGGTTGTCCTTAAAGATATGTTGTTTCCTCGCATAATTTTAATTCATCTTCTGTGTAACCTGGGAGCTAAATCTCTAGTTTTATATAATAGGCAAGTTCAACGTGCATTTTTGTTTTGGAATAGCTTACATTTCTACGCAAACTTTTAAATCATCAACCTCAACTTTGTGTCCAAGGTCATGTCAACCGTTCACTCCTTTTTTGTTATAAAAAAGAGCGAATTAACCACATGGGAGCTATGATCTTCCATGTTGATATGCTGTGTAAATTCCAATTTTGTGGTATTTTGACCAAACTGTTTGCAGAACATCCGCAGAACATCTGTCACACAAACTCTTACACATTTTTCATTTTTTTTTATAAATCTTCGACACTAGCGATTATATTTCAGTTTATTTATCCAGCGGTGCAGACCCTGACACTTTTAGGTATCTCCATATTGCTTAAATTAAGTGATTCCCCGGTCTTTTCGAATACAATTAAACCTGTACGAGCAAGTATAAAATAACGCATGTTATAATTATTAGGTTTGTGTTGTCAAAACGGACGGACGGACAAACGAAAGGCAAGCAGGCAGGCAGGCACAAACACGCACAAACGCACACACGCACAAACAAGCACAAACAAGCACATACGCACAGGCGCACACACACACAAACACGCACACATGCACACATACTTGCAAGCATCGCCAACTGAGGACACGCAACATTTCACATCCAAATGAGGACACTATTTTCCTGGGTGTAATTTTGAAAAATAATTACGTCAATGTGTTAAACGGACTTAAAGCTATCTGGGTAGAGGTTTAAATACGTAAACATTTTTTAACAAAACACCGCCAACCAGGGACATTGACACACCCAAATGCGAACGAAACACCTCCAACCAAGGACATTCTGCCTCCGACCTCCAAATGAGGACAATTTATTACCAGGCAAATTTGAAGAAAAAAACAAAGCGATTGTTCGGGAAACGTTATACGTCAACCTGTTCGTTGTGTGTTTTGACTGTAAACCCTCATTTCTATTAGCTTAACATTAGAGTAACTGTGTGATTAACACAAAGTTTCTTTATATATGTTTGTAAACAGTGGTGGGAGCCAAAATCAACTTGTAAAATGTCATATTTTGTAGAGATGTCCAATTTTATTTTTATAAGAAACGTTCTTGCGTTTTTGTTTTCAAAAATGAGTCACAAACAAGCTTTAACTAGCATGCATGTCATATTCATATTAATTGTTGTCAATAGCAGTATGTGATTCGTCAACACTCAGTCTTATATTGGTTAAAGATCAAACTTTAAGTCCATGCCTATTAAAAAGTATATTATTTCCGACATGCATTTAAAGAAAGTTAAACATCTTGGGACACATTTTACCACTAGCACTACGTACGTTTGTCAGTAAATGACCAAGGTCATATTTAAAGCTGCACTCTCACAGATTGACCGTTTTGAAAAGTGTTTTATTTTCAGCTCGACTAGACGAAGAATTAGGAGAGCTATAGTACTCAGCCTGACGTTGGCGTCGGCGTCAGCGTCATACCTTGGTCAAGGTTTGGTTGCAATTACCAGTTACATTATATCTCACCGACAACTTGATATATTGCATTGAAACTTCAAGGCTTTCCAACCATCACACGAATTGAAATATGCAAGTTAGTTAACTCTATCATGTATTTAATGTAAATTATGGCCCTTTATTTGTATACTTAGGAATTATGGTTAACGTTTTGCTTGCAACTACATTAAAGTCTATATTTCAGTAGCCATATGATTTATTACATTGAATTTTTATAGAAGGCGTCTCAACCATTACACCAATTGAAATAATTGAGTAAGATAACTCTATCTGGTTTTTAATGCAAATTATTGCCCTTTATTTTTTGACTTGGAAATTTGGTTATAGTTTTGTGCGCAACTACATTTCAGTCAATATCTCAGTGACCACTCGATTTATTACATTGAAACTTCATACAAGGCTTCTCGACTATTACACCAACCGAACTAATCGAGTGAGATAACTCTAGTTTGCATTTAATGCAAATTATGGTCCTTTATTTTTCGACTTAGATATTCTGATTAAAGTTTTATGTGCAACTACATTTAAATGCATATCTTAGTAATCATTTGATTTATTACATGAACACTTCTTGCAAGGCTTCTTAACCAATTACACCAACTGAACTTATCCAGTAAGATAACTATTTTGCATTTAATGCAAATTATGTGCCTTTTTTATTGCATTTTACAGGTACATATTGCATCGTTAATGCATTCATTTCTTAAACAAAGCTGTGTATAGTCGAGCACGCTGTCCAACGACAGCTCTTGTTTGTCATGCAATAAGCCAATTTTTAAGTAAATGTCGGGAAACTATTGAAAAAAGACTGCTGACAAAAAATCAGTTCAAATTTACTTAAGAAATTGATGTTTTATGGCTAAAAGCGTTACTTATGATTTAAAAATAAAACTTTTGGCAGTTTATATATGAGTATTTTGTTAGTCTAAGAATAATCGATAACATATCTATCGATTTTGTATATTCAAATCTGTTAACATTAAGTAGCAATATTTTTATGGACACATACAAACAAAAGTAACTTGTTCATACCTTTTTTTAGAAAAAAAATATGGTATATTTAAGCCCAAAACAGTTCAATATCATTACCTTCTTTAAAATATAGTTCTTTCTTTCATGCTTTTCAATAAAATATAGTGTTTTTATCAGTGAAATAACAGTGAAAATATCAATCATGAAACACACACTAAAACTAAGAAAAATGTATTATATCCAATGATTATCCACAATTGTTTTGCTTACGCCCTTCTACCTTTCAAATGTTCATTCAATAAATTTAAATAAATTCCGTAGTAATTTGGTTATGTATTCATACCACGCTGAAAATTAAAGTGTCTTCGTTATTTTTTGGAACAAAGATGCTTCATTGATAACTGCTCATTAAACTTTGCACTAAAAACGAGCGAATAAGTAACTATAAAAAATATCAGAGAACTGTTTCTCAACAAACATGAAATAGAAAATTGACAGCTACGTCATCAGCTATTATATATATATATAACTTGCGTAAGGGACGTCCCACGGGTAGAGGCGTAAAAACACCCTTCTCAAATATTTAGAAAATAAATTAAAATACTAATAAAACTCTGAAAATAAGCATAAAAGAAAAAGAAAGTTGTTAATTTCAGTGACCATAAAAAACAATATTTTCACTCTGGCTTCGCCACTCGTAAAAATTGCTTTTTCTATGACATTCGTAAAATAAGATACGATCTCACACTGAAAAATCAACAACAAATATCCTCTATATCATACTATAAAAAATCGGCATGATATAAGCTGATGATGGTGATGATGATAAAGATGATGATGATGATGATGATGATGATGAGGAGGAGGAGGAGGAGGAGGAGGAGGAGGAGGAGGAGGAGGAGGAGGAGGAGGAGGAGGAGTTGGAGCAGGGAGGAGTAGGAGGAGGAGGAGGAGGAGGAGGAGGAGGAGGAGGAGGAGGAGGATTAATTGGTACAAGCAATTTGTTCACAAATCACGTTTTCTGTTCATGTTTGATACTATATTTCTTAAAGGGCAACATTTTTAAAAACAGTCATAGTGCTTACCTCAACAAACATATAACCATTTACCACTTCGCATATGACGACGTAGTATATCCTTATAGAAACGATTTTAAAAACCTTAACACTCTTTATGTCTAGAAATAGTCTAGATGTATAACTATATTATTTCAGATACAAGGCAGGAAAGGCCGGCAAACAGGACGGATATTGTTGCTTACATAGATGGTACAACTGTTCACATGTGTCCCTTGAAATGCCTACAGGAACATACACAAGTATCCACGCTTCCCATACAACGTCGATTCCCACAGACGTGAATTCTCTGTGGGAGGATATCATGCACCTACATAAAATCCCATTTTGGTGTACTCCTTTATTTGATCTTAATGTCGACGCTATCGATGAATGGTTCTATTCCATTGACACAAACCATGGACAGTGGAGTGTTGATTATAAGGTGATAGCAACTGCTCTCACAAAAGGATGCGTTTTTTCGAGAGTCACATTGTAGATTTTAATGATAAACAGTATCAAATCGCCAGTATTTATAATGCATCAAAAGAATATGCAAAGCAGGTACAACTATTGACGACTTAGTAATGACTCAAGAAAGCAGCTTGAAGAATTTAATAAATAAGCACACGAAAATACGACCTGATTTCATTACAAATGACCACCATATAAAATATTAGCTGCGTTTTTATTATATGTTTATTATTTTTTGCTTATGATACTGTTTTGTTGTCAAAAAAGAGGCTGGTTCAAAAGAAGTGCTGTTATAAATAGAGAGATATTTCGAACGATTTAGTGTACATTCACATTTTTTTAATACAAAGGTTATGATATTTTAAAAAGAAGGTAGATTATAAGTATATTCCATGGCCGAGAGTGTAAGATAGGTTCATTTCGACCCGAGCGTAGGGTGTTTTGCGGAAACGAGGTTTACCGAGTTTCCGCAAAAAAAACCTGCGCGACGGTCGGGATAAAACTATCTGATACGAGCGGCTATGGTAGATACTTTTTCTTCCACTTCAATTAAACAAAATTAATTAAAAATGTATTTTTTGCTGGAACTCTTTTGTGCTTAGTGAAAATAATTGCGTATGGATATGCGATAGCACGTGGTTGTTATGGATACGCGCGCAGTGATCCAGTTAATGTTAATAGTCAACTCGTAGTTTTTAAATCGTTGTAAGGAAAATGAAGCATTATTTCTTGAATTGTGCGTGGAAACTGTTTTATGGTGACATTTGAAGCGAGAAATAATTAATTAGCGTTCTAAATATTACCATAAGACAAGGTTTCCTTGATGCTACTGACGACAATCTTCAACAAGGGAGGTTATTATAATGTGGTAACCGTTAAAAAGGAGTTCCATAAGGGCATTTTATCTTCGCCCGTGGGCAAGATAAGAATATCTAATATGGCTAAATTATTGGATCTACTTATTTGAGGTGGAGGAAAAAGTGGGAATAATATTTTGGGTTTTTAGTTCATGAACTAGAGGTCGGTTGACAAGTTTACATCACATGGAATTTTGTTTAGACCTGATATTTTTTTATAAGTACGTTTTATACATTATCTTGACAAGCTTTGAATGCTATATATAAACTTCGACAGTGCTTGTCAATTTTCCAACAATGTCTGTGAAACATAGATTAGATAAATTTGATAAACTTTATATATGCTGTTTTAAGTAACGGCTCTGAAGTAAGGGTTATTTTTAAAATTAAGCAAATAGAAAAGTCATTATTGTTTTTTTTTTTTTAAAGAAGAACTAGTTGTAAGAACGCAAACTCAAGATAATTTTGTAGGGCTTGATTGTTTAATAAACGTTCTGTAAATGTTATTAGAAATTTCCTTTGAACAGTTGATATGCAAACTATAAAATATAACATATTTGAATAGATAATTAGATAGAAATTCAAACAATTAATCATGCATATGAATAAATTGGAGCTTTATGTTAACTGAGTCTAATAGGACTAAAATCCATGTGTTGTTTTCAGAGATAAATCTTAAATGTATATATAAGATGTAAATATTGATTAGCGTAGATATGCATTATCAAGATTTCGAATGTCTGTATACATAGGATGCTGGCACTTGGCTTTAACCATACCTTATTTGGAAAGGAAAGGTCAATTGTGTGACGTAGTAGAACTTGAATAACATATTGTTCCTGAAAGTAAATTAAATACTGGTATAAGAAAAGCTTACATAGATGAATATAATTTTAGAAGACCGAATCTGATTTAAATGTATCTAATCATTTACCTCTCAAATAGCAATAGCAAAATGCATATAGAAATTATCGATGTAAGAATTTAAAGCCTTCGAGATAAGAAAGACTTCATTTATTGCGGATAGAATTTGTTTTTTCCCCTTGCTATCTATTATGTGTGCTATAAAACTGTGATTATCAAATTAGTTTGTAATGATATAATTCAAAGATAGACTAACCGTTGAATATGTTATTTGCATAAACATAGTTTACTGATTGTGCGCATGGGCATATTGCATTCATCTGAAATAATCACTAAATTAAACACTCTATCTCCCTTCGGTGTAGATGTGACGTTAAAACTTGATAGTTACAAATATTACAACCATGAATAAAGGTTGTAGTTAGTTTTCATGTGTTAGGGATTTACTAGTAAAAAACAGGTAATCTGGTAGTGCAGTACGAACATGGCTATACATTCTCTTTGACTGTATATCATAATTCCTAAACAGCTAAGAATGTACATATTTTATCTCCTCGACTTCCTTTTATATTACAAAACAGTCCTGCAGAAAGCCGGCTTACGCCGTTTATCGATTAAATCGGGTTGCATGGAAAGTATATCTTTATCACGTGACCGCTCTAAGCAAATCTGCGTCATTTTTATAGAAGGATATTCGATTCGTTTTGTGCAGTACCTTGATATCAAAATGCTATAGTACATTTCTTGACATAAACTGTTTGAGCGATGTATGTACAAACACACTTACCTATTCGAACACAATTGGTATATTAAAGCCTAAAGTATATGTAGTTATATTTTCTTTATCGTCAAATAATTTTTATCATACTTCCAATAGAGATAAACATGATGCTGTTATCACAACAAATACATTCCAACAAATATACATTGTATCTGTCGATGCGGTCTGTCTAATTGACAGGATTCAAAGTAACTACGCATTTCTTATATCTCGTAATCATCGGCCTACATTTTTCATTTGTATATTGTTGTTTTCCAAGTACAAGGTTGGAACGGCAAACAAACTGGACGAATATTGTCTCTTATTTATATATCTCCCTTGAAACGCCTATAGGAACGTACACAAGTAATCCCCATACTACCTTGTTTTCCACAGTTAAAATCTCTGAAGGAGGATATTAAGCTCTAATAGAAAGCCCCAGAATGGAGTATTCCTTTCTCCGATCTCATTGTGGACGCAATCGAGAAATGGTACAAAACAATAAATTTTAACAATATACAATGGAGAGAGGATTACAGGTTTCTCAATTAAAAGGGTAACATAAACATGAGGAATTTGAATACAACTGCTACAGCTAATACATAAACTACTGCTACTGGTATTGCTGCTGCTGCTACTACAACTATTACTACAACTACTACAATTGCTACTTATAAGAATTATACTTCTGCATGTATAACAATGACTACACCAATCATCATCGTCTCTAACACCAACACTTCTACCAATAATTTCTAAAAACTTTTTTTTGTAAATATTTTCGTCAAAAATATTAAAATTTCGGTTCTTTCAAATAGCCAGACCTTATTTCTATTCAGTATTTATAGTCGCATGTATACAAAACATTACAATGTTTTAGTTTTTTTAAGTTCACTTACAAACATTATGACAACAATATGTACAACTATTCGGAGAAGAGGTGGTTTTTTCAACTTGCAAGTTAGAATACCATGCACTTTTCCTTAGACCGTAGTTAGATTCCAGTGTTTTACAGACATTGCTAGTGAATATTGTTTCTATCTTAGCAATAAGTGTTACATCGTAAGTACAACAACATGTATGATATATACATTCTCAGTGACTTAATATCATACATCAATAGCTGTTAAGGGAGTATAATCTACTCGGTTTGTATAAAATGTTTTTCTTCATAAATGACTAGATCTGGAATCTTGATTTAGAGTCGGGTATATGCTTACCAGAAACGTTAGCTCATTGAGCTACTTCCGATCTCTAGGACCGTTCTAAGCCAGTCTGTATCATTTATGTAAAAGGATATTTCATTATTTGTGTGCAATACCTTGGTATCATCATGCTTTAGTATTTTGGGTATCGAAGAAATTCGTTCGCATATCTTGTTTTATATTGTTTTTTTTTCAAATATGCTAGAATGGAGAGTTCTGATTCTCTGTATGAACAAACACAAACAGAAGTGACATGTTCATGCTTATATTAACAAAATTGGTACATACACAAATCATTAACTGATGCAGTGAAATTTTCAATGCCGCTACTTTCTATTTAATTGGGGATGTATTTTTTATCATACTTGCAATAGGTAAGAACATAATAACTCTTATTTGTAATAACTCTTATTTGAACTTCTGATGATGATAAACCATTTGTACAAGACGTTTGTTTCGATGTGCGATCCTACATATTGCACATTGAGGCATTTTCGGTATTTGGTTCCATTCAACAAACCCATTGCAATAAAAAAAACGTTAACCATTTTTTATCTGAAGATGTAGTATACCTAATAGACTGGTTTTTAATTATCTGCATGTTCAGGATATCTCGTAATTATCGGCATTTATTTGCTATATTTCAATTAATGTATTTCAGATATATGGAAGGAACGGCCAATAAACAGAACGAATACTGTCGCTTATATTTTTGGCATGACTCACATGCCTCCCTTGAAACGCCTTCAGGGACGTATATAAGCACCTACCTTCCTCATAGTAATGTGTTCCCCTCAATTGTGAAAACTCTGAAGGATGATATCGAGCACCTAAAGGAATTCCCAGTATGTAGTATTCGTGTATCTGGTCTTAATGTGGAAGCCATCGAGTAATGGTACAACACCATTGATATAAAGCATGAACTATTAAGAGGGCATTACAATATGGTAGCAACTGCTCTTAACAAATGATGCGGCTTTTTTTGAGAAACAATTTGCAATGTTCGATGATAAGGATTATACTTATAATAACGCCATTTTTTGCGCTGCAGACGAGTATGCAAAGCATCAGTTTTCATTGAAAACTATTTAAAAGCTATAGAGAGTGGCTCAAACACTTTTGGTAAATAAGTACAGAATTACACAAAATGATTGAACGCTTGCAATAAAAGGAAATACAGTTTAACTTAATACGTATGAGTATTTCAAATGAAAGAACGTGGTGTGTTACACGTACGTTACTTATGCAATATGCATTCCAATATGCATTCCGCTTATCATATGTCAAAACAATGATATTATATATTATGCATTGTATGCGTAAAGAATGACGCAGATATTTTTAATTACTATTATTTTTTTTAATAACATATGCTATGAAATACACCGGACTGTTTCGTATTAGCCAGTACAATAATGTATTAATTGTATAACACTTTCATATAAATGCTTTCGAAAGTAAATATTTTAAACTGTAAATTTTGAATAACTTTGTTCATACAAAAAAAACATATTTGATTTTGTGTTTGTGTGTATGGGTAGAAATTGCTTACATCCTTCTTTATTGGCACCGATTTTTTTATAATTTGGAGAACCAATTTTTAATTTTGTTTAGGTGCGTATTGACTGCGAAATCCTTCACAAATGGGATCTCAAGTGCATGTTTCAGGGAATTACACCACGTTCAGGTTACTCATGTTTCTGAAGTGAAAAACATCCCGATTCTCATCAAAACTAAGTGGGGTGTTTTCTTCAGGATCCGAGTGTTAACATGTTTCGCTTTCTTACTGTAACATTAGCACCCCGGGATTTGAAAATGTTTCACCAGAATTGTGATATAATTGATATATTTCACTATCGAGACGCACTCGCTTACAAACATTCTGTGGTTTTCCGTGTTGTACTACTCAGAGATCCCGTGTAAAACCTAGGCTAAAAACCGAAACGCGTTAAAAGGTCCCGAATGAAAACCGATTCGACAGGAGCTCTAGATATTGCGTTACGATAAAGCTTCTGTTATCACCTGATCAATATTTTTGTTTCGATGGTTTGACAGACATCTTAGCATACCTCTTTTTATACTGCTATGAAAGTGAATATATGTTAAAATTATTTGAGTCTGGAGATCTAGCTCTTGTTGATAAATTCAATAGCACGTTTAGATATATTGATGATATTCTAAGTTTAGATAATCCTGTGTTTACAGATAACATTCATTTGATATACCCTTCACAATTGCAACTTAATAAATCTAATACATCCGTTTTAAAAGCATCCTATTTAGATTTGCAACTAGAAGTAAAGGAAGATATATTGAGCATCAATGATTATGATAAACGTGATGATATGTTGCCTGAATATGTACAGATGTAAAAAAAATCAGCTCTCGCAGTAAACTTATGACGCAAAAACTTCTAAAACAGGGCTTCCGATATTTTAAATTAAGGAACACTTTCTCAAAATTTGTTAATGGTCATTATAATCTCATATTAAAGTACAATAGTAGTCTTAAATCGCTCATTGCTGATAGCATTGCTCATCCCGATTTTTATGGTGATGCTTTAAAGAAAATTCGTAAAATTAAAATGTTTCCAGTAGGTAGTTGGGCAGATAGACTTAATAAATTACTTGGATTTTATTTAAACCGTGGATATAAAGGCAATATTTTGAAGAGCACTTGCCTTCTTGTTTTTGAAGATGATTACCTGAAACAAAATAATGGGTTTAATATAGCATCCTTTCATAACTAAACTTTCAGTGCTTTGATTTTTATGAAGAATTTGCTAATTCATGTTATCTTTAAAAACTTTTTTGGCGGACACGTGTTGACTGACACCGATTGTTTTGGCTGTGACTTAATATTCTTCAAATATTTTACGTTTTCAAATCATTTGGAAGGAGAGAACGGCATATACAAGTCGCTTTTATTTTTAATAATGTTTTTCTTTATTTGTTCCCAGTTTTAGTACAATGACGCTTTGTATTATGAAACTCTATGATCACACAGTTTTAAACCTTTTATTTTATAAGGCAGACTGTGTGTGATGTTTCTGGTTTCTAACGATGACTGCATCGTATCTTTGAAAAATATTTGCATTAGGTGCTCTGAATTGTTTCCCACCGTCTGCAGATAGAGTGAGGATCTCTAATCATTGAAGTACTTGGGGTTTACCTTTTCGTTTTTTATTATTATTTGTTGTATTGATAAGTTTCCTCACGTTAATGCATACTTTGATAAGATTTACCTTTTGCGTTTTATCTTTATTAAGAATTGTTGGGATAAGATGTTTGTGCACATAAACTGGTTTAAACCCCCAGTAAATTTACATTTTACTGACCGTTCGAAGGCGGAACCTAACAATTCTTGATAAACATACCAATATATATATATATAGTATTTATGCACTGTGCTGTTTGTAGAGTTTTGTGCTGTTCTATGTGTCTTGTTTGTGAATTTGTGTTCTATGTCTTTGGCGTTTGCCCATTGCCACTTAATCGGGTTTATGTTTTAACTTTTTGCTACTGAGCATGTTTTTGTAGCTTTTTGCATATATATTGATGATACTGATTTTAGTTTAACATTTTTCTGTTCAATATGCAATATATTTAATGCATTCACAGCTTGGAAATCATATTTACTGGCCTAGAGGTTTATCCAATATTATTTTCTAAACTGTTTACTCGTCAAAATGTATATGAAATAACTAATAAATAAGTATTGCCCTTATTTGCTGTTTAAGTCCATTATCAAAACTACTCAATCCGAGTTGCAACATCCTTCTTAGATGTAGTTATTACCAATATTGAATACTAGCCCAAAGCTACCAATATTACAGGTAAATAGTTGTCTCAACCATTGTTATAATAACTAATGTGCCAATTAAGGTTCCAGCACAATGAGGAATTTAACGTAAACAACGATGGAGTTTACAACGGTGGAGTTAACAACTATGACAACGTTTTGAATAATTGACCAATATTCTCGTGGTTGAAATTGAAGGCATACTTAATTAAATCGTACAGTTGATCGTTTAAAATGAACTACTATTTTGAAACTATTTATTCAATCTTGATATAATGTATCGTTATCACCAACCAATCCGTGTATTGCATATGTAAGTAAGGATGCAAACTGAAGCCATATATCACTTATTAATTGACATACGCAGGTTCCAATACTATAACCATTCACCATGCGAGAAATATAAACGTGTGTCGAGCAAACAACAAGAGTATTATATTCAATTTAATTTCTTAGAAATATATACAGCAGGCGCCGGTGTAAAGACACGTTGGCAGTAGACGCCTACGTCATAACTCCTCTTTGAAAATTCACACTGACAACATTTCTATATAAAATTGTGATCAACACAATCATTTACACTTGATCAAAGTTGACATTGTATCAGTCATGGGGTAGATTTACGGTTAATACGTTTTAAATTCGTCAGAGGTCGAACAAACTCACAGTTGTATCTTAAAAAAGCGACTTGTACAAGGTTACTAGAAATAGTCACTATATCGGCAGGCCGATACGTATGCAGGGTTCTAACAGCTGATAATTGTTAATCCTTTTAAAAATGCTCCTTCTGTCTTTTATATGTACATGTAAATGATTTTTACACTGACATTTGTCATCAAATTTATAAATATGAACAGCCGGTTGTAAAGTAAACATAACTATCAGAGATAAAAATTGATAAACACCGCAGTTTGCGATTTTATCATACATACATGAGTGGCGAGTAAACATTGAATGTCAAGATATCGTTTGTTGAAGGCGAAAACGTACCTCATCATTTAATTGCAGTTTTATAATTGAGTATTGACAATCATTAACTTAAAGATGGCATCAAACAATGAAACTCCTGTAGTCACTGGCGTAACAGCAGAAGAAATCGATGCAAGTCCCAACGAAGGGAAGATTACCACGTTGAAAATATCTTAGTCTAGAGTTCTTGCCCTTTTTGAAAAAAACAACACTTTTAGATATATTGACGATATTCTAAGTTTGGATAATCTGGTGTTTATAGTCAATATAAACTCGATATACCATTCACAATTGCAACTTAATAAATTTAATACATTCAATTTAAAAACATGCTATTTAGATCTGCAACTTGAAGTTCGGGAGGATAAATTTAATCTTAATGTAAATCGTGATGATTTTATTTTTTGAATAAGAATATTCACCCTTCTTTAGATGGAGATGTTCCTAGTTCACCATCATCTGGTGTTTAATTGCACAGTTGATAAGATTCGCTGGAATTTGTACATATGACAACAATTCCAGCTCTATCAGTAAAGTACTGATATAACAGAATTTTAGATATCATTTATTATAATATTATATCAAAGTACAATCGGAGTTAAATTGCTGATTGCTAAAAATATTTTTCCCGATTTTTATGGAGATGTTTTAAAGAAAATTCGTAAAACTTAAATGTTTTCAGGAGCTAGTTGGGCAGAAAGACTCAATGAATTGCTTGGAATTTATTTAAACCTTGGATATAACGGCAATACTTTGGCGAGTACAAGCCTTTTTGTTTTCTGATGAAGAATTCCTCAAACAAAATATAGGGCTGAATACGGCGTCCTTACATAAATAAACATTCAGTGCTTTTTTTTAAATTCATGTTATCTTTTACACTGTTTTTAACTGGCTAAGCATAATAAATATATTCATTTCCACTACTTTCGTTTTGTGAATCCATAAGCCGCGTTCGTTCATTTGTTTATTTAGAAAGTAAATTATCCCAATCGATTGAATGACAATTGCTAATTATACACAAAGGTTTTGTTAAACAAATATTAAGCAACTTGCTTTTCGTCTGAATAAATCATTGTCTTCTTTGCAAACGACTGACAGTTAAAAACTATATTTGAGATGGTACTGACTGTGAGATAGCACTGACTTGTTTTTTTTTTTAAAGTTCACCCTACTTCCGTTTATAATATATGAAAGGCGTGTTTGCGTATTATCGACCCGTAAAGCTATTTCCATGCGTATTTGCAATTTAAATTTTATGTAAGTTGGGAATTTAGAGTTTAGCAAAAGGTTATCCTACAATTATAAACAGATCATAAGAAAAGGTGTTCTAATCCAAAACCAATATTTAAGATAGGGTCAGACAATGCCGTAACTGACCTCCAGACATTAATACAGACATATGTTGACCCTCACCAATTCGAAGCTATCACTCTTTGCCTTTTGAAGGGTACATATGGGGCTAAATCAAGGGTGAGCAATAAAGTCGAGAGCACCGAACAATGAATAATTTTACTGCAGCTTCTCTTGCACCGCAAATTACTCGTACAAGTTCAAGTACAAGTAATAATACGAAACATCTAATGTTAAAAAACGAATTGGTAAAACTTTCATTTCACAAATGTTAAAGATGGAGACATAAGTCTACGATGAATCGTAATCCTTAATATGGAGGTTGAAAGCAGACTGCCATTTGCCATGGGTTTCCGACTGTTAAATCTGATATTAATATCAAGTATGATAATAAATACTACTGAACGCGAAACAGTGTCAAATAAAAAAGCGTCCTTGTACGATAAATCCATATTGCACAAAACAAACTTTTTTTGGTCTTAATGTAAACAAGATCATCAAAATGAGATGTTTTATTTTATTAACCAGGAGAAAACTTCCTCCTCAGTTTATTTGTGTACAATGCACGGTCAAGGCAAGACATCTTTTACTTCCTTAAACTGGTGATTATCATATCAAAATAAGTTTGTGTTAAAGCTGCACTCTCGTAGATCGAATGTTTTGAAACCTGTATCGTTTTTTGTCGTCGAACGAGCAAATTTATGCAAACATACATGTAATATAACACCGCTGATAAAACATGAGATTGTAGATTTTTATATTCAAGTTCACAATTTGATGTTTAAGACGTTTTTCTTAAACCGTTAATAACATATGCCATCTGAATTTTGTCAGCCATCTTTTATCACTGGCTTGCAGATATTTACGCAAAACATTGCTCATTCCAAGACAAACAGTGAAACATGTTTTAAAAACGGTAAAAATGTGTAAGTGCAGCTTTAAAGTTTATAATCAAATCAATGTGTGTGCTACGGAAGCCCTGCAATGACATTTGTTATTACAAGTGTTTTATGTTTTGGCTATAAATAACTTCAGACAAGCATTATGCCTATTTTATGGCCAATATAAAACACATGGGTGTTTGACAAAATCTCCATAGCCTGTTTAATATTGAAATTTTGTTTTATATACATTTTAGAACAATCGGGATGATTGGGTATTTATTATCAAAGTACCTTAAGGAAATTAAAGAAAATTGTCAGGCAGACGTAGGACCATAGCTATCTACCAACTTTGCTAGCTGAGCACGTTGTTGAGAGCTAACAACTATCGGATATTACACTATTTCCCTTTTTAACTTTCTAGGGCTTAACATTGTTTATTCATTTTATTGGACCAGACATCTCTTAAAGCCGTACCAAGCAATAACCATGTTATTTCGGCACCGGGAAAGGTATATTTGAGTGAAATCGTGTTTGCCGAATGTGGCGCTAGAACCGGGGATACCCGGACTACAAGGCAATAGCTATACGAGCTAAGCTAGCTGCATTAATGACTGCCTTCCCACTATTGGATACTGCATCCATCCACAATTTAAATTGTCGATGCTTAATCCCGACTATAAACGTTACGGGACCAGACCAGTATTCCGTGCGATACCATGCATTTACCGTACGATTCTGTAACCAGTAGCGTGCATTATGGGAGTATGAAGTATGGCCGATGTAATGCTGAACCGACGATCCTTGGAACGCTAGACAGTATGTCAACCAATAGATCTAGTAGTGCACACAGTCGCAGGGTTCATGATTGTAAACTTAGTCGCAATGGAAATCTTTATTATCGACCATTTGCACCGTATGACTCTAAATTCAATAATTATATTTGCTTTAGAGTAGCGCAGGTTCTGAAAAGCTTTTGAATGCCAACTGTGAAGACGTACGGGGGATGGGTCCCCATGCTTGTCCGTTACTTCATGAGATCAAGTATATGGCCGTCTATTTCTCCAAGTCTGTGTATAAATTATGCAAATTAGTTAGATATTTCTCCAAGAAATGTGTTTAAAATATATCACTGTTTAGAAACAATGCAGGATATATTTGTGGTGCATGCACACGTTTTTATTTCCTGGTTTTTATTTTCTGCAATTAGAATATTTTAATACATGTAGAATGGAAGGAAACATATGAAGTAAGAAACAAGAGTGGCAAACAATGTCTTTGGATGTGTATCATTTTTGTACCAAAATAGTACTCCACACAACTTATATTTTTGGCTCATCTGGGTTGCTACACTACAGATATAATTCATTAGGCGTAATTACTAGTGTCAAGGTTGGTTGAACCCGAACAATTACACGTGGCAAGGCGAGGACAAAGCTGGCGAGGTCATACAAGTTGAGGAGATAATTGAACAGAAAATTAAATGATTCTTTAAAGATATTTTGGATCGTTGTAGATAATATCATATGTATGATAGTATATGGAAAGTATCCCTTTCAGGCCCATCTGTAAAGAACAGCACTATTAATCGATGAGATATCTTAAAAACAATCTGATACATGTGAGTAATACTTCTACATTGTATGCGCTTTTGTCTCTGTTGCATTTGGTTTAAGTTTTATTATAGGTTTTCCTTAAAGATATGTTATTTCCTCGCATGATTTTAATTCAACTTCTGTGTAACCTGGGAGCTGAATCTCTAGTTTTATATAATAGGCAACTTCAACGTGCATTTTTGTTTTGGAACAGCTTACATTTCTAGGCAAACTTTTAAATCATCAAACCCAACTTTGTGTCCAAGGTCATGTCAACCGTTCACTCCTTGTTAGTTATAAAAAAGAGTGAATTAACCACATGGGAGCTATGATCTTCCATGTGCGTATGATGTGTAAATTCCAATTTTATGGTATTTTGACCAAACATTGTTTGCAGAACATCCGTCACACAAACTCTTACACATTTTTCATTAATTATTATAAATTTTCGACACTAGCGTTTATATTTCAGTTTATTTATCCATCGGTGCAGACCCTGACACTTTTAGGTATCTCCATATTGCTTCAATTAAGTGATTCCCCGGTCTTTTCCAATACAATTAAACCTGTACGAGCTAGTATAAAATAATGCAAGTTATAATCATTAGGTTTGTGTTGTCAAAACGGACGGACGAACTAACGGAAGGCATGCAGGCAGGCAGGCACAAACACGCACAAACGCATACAAGCACAAACAAGCACAAACAAGCACATACGCACAAACGCACACACACACAAACACCCATAAACGCACACATGCACACGCACGCACCCAGGCATCCACGCACGCACGCACACACACACACACACACACACACACACACACACACAAACACACACACACATACATACAACTATGAACCATCAAAGTAAAGTCATAGCGACTTAAGATTGACAGCTATTTTACACTACCAAACAACTTTTTGACACTTATTGACGTATTAAGTATGTTTCAATTCATTTTTGCCTACATAACAGGAAAAGTAAGTTTGAGCAATGCGTTTCATAAACAGGACCTTCGTAAATTGTACAAACACGCACATTGTAATCTTATGCGTCAAAATTAAACTGATTTTAAATATAAAGATGAAACGATTCATGTGTTTGACAAATAAATACCTCCAATACAAGGTTTGTTTACCTTAGCAAAAGAGTATTTATGTTTTACTGTCTATGTTTACTTAATTCAGTGTTATCTTTGGCATGCAGTGCCGTAGCCAGACTTAAAATACACCGAGGCAGATCGGTCTAGGGGGTCGCCCCCACACCCCCCCCCGAATATATTTTTTGCAAGAAGCGATTTCCTGCATTTTGGAGTATCTTTGGTGGAATTAAATGCAAAAACATTTTTTTACATAAAAATATAACATTTCAACATTTTTAGTGCTATAACTTTTGATACAGTTGAAGTTAATTCTAAACGGTTTACATATATTTAATCCAAACAAATGTGCATTTAGAAGAAATTCACTGTCATAGTCATTTGAGGCTTTGTTACCAATACCATAAACCTACTTCTCAACGTCTCACATATCGTCACTTTAATTTTTGAATGCCAATGCTATGCGATGGTGTCCTGTGGCGTCCCACAACTTAAAAATATGTTTAGGGTTAACATAAATGTTGTTCCTGTGGGCGTATGCAAGTGCCATTTTAAGTCGTGAGGCTGCCATTGATGTCCGACTTCAGGTCTTAAGCCGCCTTAGTGATCTAAAACTCCTTTGACAAGTGCAAGAACCAACAGGCAGACAAATAATTAATTTGAATATTCTTGAAATGTTGGGAAAAAGATTTCTTCATATGCAGCTGCACCTTTTTCCAGCGTCATGATTTTGGTACAGATTTTGTTTAACAAAGTCCATCGCAATACTTCCTTTTCAAAATCTCCAGGGTTCGGCAAGTCATCTAGACATCCCTCATTTATTTGATCTGTTTGAGTGGAGTTAAGATTTTGCATGTGTCCTATATCTTATATTAAGTTTTTTTGTCAAATATAGACATTCCGCCTGGATGGTTTCTGTTCAGTGTGCCTCATTGTAGCTACGGCACTGGCATGTCTGAAATGTGAATTCTGACTTGGTATTTTTGTGAATAAGTAACAAAACGCAATTTAATTGGAACACGAACCACTGGTATGTTAGTTTTACATTAAACTATATATGCCTATAATGCAATATTAAGGAAAATAACTTGGCTTAAAATATTTTTTAAAGAAGTAATATGTCGATTAATTGATAATGCATATATGGGATAGTGACGTAAAACATTTAAAGTATCTTAAAACAGCCTCTTTTAACATCCAAGACGATGGGTTATTATCTAATTATTTTGTTTATGCAATAAATATATGTTATATTAAGGCGTATCCGTCAGTCTGGTCTTTCTTTATTTTAACAAAATCAGAGTAATATTTATCCATGACAATATCAAGCTTCACGAAAAGGATATCCGACTTCAAATAATGTCATTGATGATATTATTAAGCATTACATTCAAACACCTGTATTTGTCAATGCATTTCACTACGAATAAAGAGTTCATTTATATTTTGCAAAGGCCTTTTAAAGTGTTATTGTTAACGTTCGGCCTGAATTATAAAATTGATAGACTGTTTTACCAATCACCAGGGTTTTGGAGCGGCCAAATTGTTCATGTCTTAAACTGCAAGCAAGGAACAATTTCACTACAAAATTTCTGAATAACACAATACATAATTCAGATCCAAGAAGACATGAAGTAAAACTGACATTGAAAAAGATGAAGGCAAATGTAGCAAATGAACTGCAACAAGCCGAGTAGTCGAACATTGGCCCACCGGACACTGACAAAAACATGTACGAAAACAAACCTGAGAACACACTTGGAACGATAAGAAAAACCTGCCGCTCGTCGGGGTTAAAAACAGTGTACGGGTACATTGTTAAAGGGACTGTGTCACAGATTGGCACCAAAATGAATTTAATGTTTTCGACAATTTTTTTTCTTCTCTATTTTATCATACGTGAGACAGCCCCTTTAAAGATTGTCATAAAATCAATACTTTAGTTTAAACATTTTGTACAAAAATCTGTCAAAGTGTTAAATTTTAGACACATATCTGTCAAACAGTTTAATTTTGGACAAACATCTGTCAAAGTGAATAGGGTGGATGTTCTCCTGCAAAGAACCAATGGCGTATATAGATAATGAACGCATAAACATTGAAATGAATTGGTTGTGTTGATAGGAATAGGGTTGATGTTCCCCTGCAAACTACCAGGGGTGTGTAATAGAAAATTAACGCACACACGTGGAAATCAATTGTTTGTGTTGATAGGAATAGGGTGTATGTTCCCCTGCAACCTACCAAGGGTGGGTAATAGTCTAATAGATATTGACGAGACAAGACGTCAATGAAGAGTGATAACGTTCTGTAGGGATTGTATTGATTTCCCTACATGCATAATAAAGATAAAACGCAAAAGGTAAATCTTATCAAAGTATGCATTAACTTGAGGAAACATATCAATAAAACAAATAATAATAATAAAAAACGAAAAGGTAAAACCCCAAGTACTTCAATAATTAGAGATCCCAACTCTATCTGCAGACGGAGAGAAACAACTCAGAGCACCTTATGTAAATACTTTTCAAAGATACGATGCAGTCGTCGTTAGAAACCAAAAACATCACACACAGTCTGCCTTATAAAATAAAAGGTTTAAATCTTTGTGATCATAGAGTTTCATAATAAAAAGCATCATTGTACTAAAACTGGGATCAAAAAAAGAAAAACATTATTAATAATAAAAACGACTTGTATATGCTATTCTCTCCTTCCAAATGATTTGAAAACGTAAAATATTTGAAGAAAATTAAGTCACAGCCAAAACACTCGGAGTTAGTCAACACGTGTCCGCCAAAAAAGGTTTAAAATATAACATGAATTAGCAAATTCTTCATAAAAATCAAAGCATTGAAAGTTTAGTTATGAAAGGATGCTATATTCAACCCAATATTTTGTTTCAGGTATTCATCTTCAAAAACAAGAAGGCAAGTGCTTTTCAAAATATTGCCTTTATATCCACGGTTTAAATAAAATCCAAGTAATTCATTTAGTCTATCTGCGCAACTACCTGCTGGAAACATTTTAATTTTACGAATTTTCTTTAAAACATCACCATAAAAATCGGGATGAGCAATACTATCCGCAATGTTCGATTTAAGACTAATATTTTACTTTGATATGAGATTATAATGACCATTAACAAATTTTGAGAAAGTTTTTCTTAATTTAAAATATCGGAAACCCTGTTTTTGCGTCATACGTTTACATCGAAAGCTGATTTTTTAATTCTGTACATATTCTAGCAAATCGTATCAACTGTGCAATAAAAACACCATATGATGGTGAAATAGGAACATCATCATCTAAAGAAGGGTAATTAATTATTTTGAAATTAAAATCATCACGTTTATCATAAAGATTGATGCTCAATATATCTTCCTTTTACTTCTAGTTGCAAATCTAAATAGGATGCTTTTAAAAAGGATGTATTAGATATATTAAGTTGCAATTGTGAAAGGTATATCGAATGAATGTTATCTGTAAATACAGGATTATCTAAACTTAGAATATCATCAATATATATAAACGTGCTATTGAATTTTTCAACAAGAGCTAGATCTCCAGACTTAAATAATTTTAACATAAATTCACTTTCATAGCAGCATAAAAAGAGGTCTGCAAGTAAAGGTGCATAATTGGCACCCATTGGAATTCCAAAAGTTTGCTTAAATAAACATTTACCAAATTTAAGAATCAGTAGAAGAAACAAAACAGTTGATTTCCCCGGTTGGCGTCCAGTTTGTGTTGTTTCCATGAAGCCTGACCATCTAGGGCATTGAGTGTTCAATGGTCTTGATATATCTACCAATTGCTCAAGGTTTTCAGTCTGATCGATAACATAATTCACCTCAGTTAGACTTTGCAATGTTAAAGTATCAAAGTTATTGATCAACGGGCTCTAAAATGTGACATTTATCTTGCCAATTGATAGCAAACCCTCAGTGGTTGAAGATATTCTTGGAATAACCCGGCTGGACTTTACTTCTAGTGTTATGGTGGCTATTATTCCCATGCTATGAAATGTGTTATGGCCATTAACTGTTACGAGATTGTGAAAGACATCGACCTGTTCTGAAGTTTATCCTACATTTCTGGTGATAACGTGCTTCAACAGCTGGTAGATCTTGAGCATATTCGAGACGGCCTAGCACATTTTCGCTCCATTCGTCAGTTCTCTTTTTGCAGAAATCCCTTACATTGATTTAAAAATCAAGTGTTCTAACCGGAAATACATCGTTTCCTCTTTTGTTGCTTGCGATTTGGGCCACAGTTCCACAAAATAAGCAGTTTTCTATGAAGTCAAATTTGTTTTCTTCAGTCGTCTACATTCTTTGTTGACGCATTGGCCTGGTTGCACAGTTAAATATTCACCTGAATCATAATTTATTTTTACTTTAATGCATGTACATTCTAGGTTGCAAAATAAATTAACAAAGCTTGTATTTACGTTTCTCAGGGTATGTAAGTGAGACTTTAAGTAAGTTTGTGTATTGTCAAGATTGCGTTGCAGATAAACAGATAAACTATTCCAAATAAACAGTATAATATCAATTCGTTTAATCAAATGCGTCCGATCACACTGCTTCGTTTTTAGATATTAATCTAGGTAGTAACAGGTGACAACTTGAGTATCAACATTTATGACACGCGGGATGATTTTAACTTAAAAATTGTAAAATATCCGTTTTATAATGTCGATGTTCTAATGTTCTCTTATTATGGTGTATTCATTTCGCAATTAATTCAGTTCGTGTGTTTGAACGTGGATGAATTGTGTCCCCGTCGTGAATTAATGACTTCTGAATTGTTGAAATAAGGATTTAAATGTCAGAAAGTTAGGCAAACCTTTTCTTAGTTCTTTATTAAGCTTTACGACATGCTCTCTTTATACAAATACAGTCTTAAAGCTCTGAATACTATTTATGCTATGTATGATGGAGGTAGAGTAATATTCTTATCTGACCAGTGTTCAGCTCTATCAAGCTCTGGCAGTCTAAGATTGTTAGTTGATTTTATTGGATGGCACACTGTCAGTCGTTCGTGTGTCTGTCTGTACGAATTATGCTCCTGTGGTCAAAACTGGCAACGCCCCTTCGAATCTCTGAAAATCGTCTGATATGGAACTGCTAGGCACATATCTATAATAATTTCTGTGTAGGATCATACAGTGGTCCCCTTCCAAGATTGTGCAAATTGACCATAGGGTCAAAGCTGGTCCCATTTTGACCTTCTTTCTTAATGTGTCTGTTTAAATATTATGTTTGCGTTATTCTACATTGATATAAAGTTGGACCCAGCTCTGATGAGACTTATTTATTTTAATACAGTAATGATTGATGTATGATGGGACGAATGTAAGGTTATGGCCATGCAAACAAGTTCAATCTCCCAGTATTCTCGAGCTCAAGTGACCGTTCCAAGGTGGTAATCCCATCATTTAATGGTAAAACAATTTTGATGAGAGTATGATTTTTGTGATGTTTGTTTTTGTGTACATTGTGTCACTTTGGTTTGGGTGTTTGTATTTGTGTATGTGATGATAATATGTTCATGTGTATAGTTCATAGTTGTTTGGGCGCTAGCCTTCTGCCCCAAAACACGGTTTATGTTGAAATTTTCGGCTACTTGGCCTTTTTCATTGCATATTTGACAATAATGAGGAAGGTCTAACAATATCTAAGTCGAAAAAGGCAAAATGTACAAACTGCAGCAAAAAACGTTTTTTTTCGTATCGATATTTTTATGGAAAACTACAGAAACAAATCCAGTTGTTGAAAATAACGTTCATAAGCACAGGGTCAAAGCCAACAGAACATAGACGGAATGCATATAACAGAATCATAGACAAAAACTTCTTCAATTGTTAGGTTTAAGGGGCCCTTTGTTTCAGTACTATTAGTAATTATGTAAATGCTTAATTATTGCACATTCAGTTCAATTGAAAAATGTCAATACTCCTGTTTGTAATATTATTCTGTGAAATCATTATGTTATGTTATATTTATTAATTTTCTGTTTGTTACCTCAAATGCATAGTAGCTCTTTTTAAATTGAAATGAGAAGGACAACTTAAATTTTGATATAAAAATACTGTACGATTTATAATATATACATTAATATATTATATGTTTTTGTATATATTAAATGAAATGTCAACAACAGCTGCTTGTTTTTTTAAAGATGATGTGAAATTATTTCAAGTTGCATAAACATATATGAAAACGTTTTCCTTTTACTCCAAGTATAATTAACTTAATCTTTAAGTAAACTTTAACTATTACGTGTCCGGGTGTAATTCTTATAGGCCATAGACGCAGCGCCTTAGTTCATTTTATGTTTACTTTGCCGTTAAGTGTTTGTATTTCACTGTGTCAATGTTCCATAAAATACGTGTTTTATTGGTATGCACTTTCGGTCATATCTGCATTGTGATATTGTTTGCTACCAGTGGTGGATTCATAACGAAAATCAATTTCATCGGAACGCCATCCTCAGGTATATTCTACATTATTATTGATATGCTTAGGGTCAACTTCAGGTTAATTTACATTGGTATTAATATGCTTAGTTTTTAAAGTTAAAATAAAACACCTTGGTTAGTCCAGTAGACAAACGCACTTTAATGTAATTATTTAATCAATCTATTTGAACCTATTATCACTGTTCTTAAAGGAAGCAAATTGTCGATCTATACATAAGTCATAAATGGAATAATGAAGTCTAAACGTGTGAACTATTAACCATTTTGTCATTTGAAAGAATCTTCATGTTTCAAAATCAAAATATTACACCAATTGCTCATTCCGTTTAAACTTTAAATTATGATAGCTCGATGTATTATGCGATATATATTGTACACAGATAACTGATATTAGCAACTGTCTGAACATTGTCATGTACTAGATGCTTCGGTTTTTACGCAATAATTTTTGAAGTTTAAAAGCAAACGCTGTCAACATCCTTTACACAAACCACTTAGTTAGATTCACAGATTGCAATGAAATTAATATTTTCAATCATTACCTTAATCCTAATCCTTCAGTCGTTTGTAGCAGATAGTAATCTTAAATTTGCACGAGGGTTTCCTACATTTTATTCATAAGCGTAGTATAATGTTTATATTTATGAGCGGTTATTCGAATACGTAAACACCTAATTATATTACATATTAAAATGTGTTATATTCATCGGAAACTATAACCAAAATACTTTTAAGCTGACTGCGCTTAAAACTCTCAACATAGAATATTGTTGAATAATAAGAGGGTAATTGAACTGCAAATAACGACTGTATTAAACCAAATACCAATCGTTAACCCCAGAACATATCGAGGGTTCAAAGGTAAAAGGTGCCAACATCAATTTTCGTCAAATATGACATTTTGTGTTTTTTTTCAAACATACAAGGTACCTTTTATATGTGGGTAAATTTTCTAGTTCAAGTTCATTCCTTATATGGGCAAAATTGATAGTCTTAGAATTATATTGAGCTAACTACTTTCAGGGAAAATTTGTTCAGGTAAAAGGTTCCAAGTACAGTTGATACCTTCTTGCCAACAATATGTTAACTTTTTTACAGTGGAAAAAGGTGCTAACTTTCCTTGTAACCTTTTACCAATAAAATTAGGCTGTATTTATTCAACAACAGAGGTGCTAAAATCAGTTATCTCCTTTTTCCAGGAACTTTTCAGGCTAATTGTTTATCTTACCGGTCAAGCTGGGGTTAACTACTAGAAAATGAATGATACTTATCATCAAAATTGTCTTCATGTTTATGAATGTTGGGATGCTTGATTTGACTACTGAGGTGGAGAAAAAAAATTGTGTTATGGTATTAACTAAATTAATATTCAAACGTTTATTTTATTTAACTTTTCTATGTAACTAGAACGAATGTTGTAGTGGGCTCATATTTTATAATCATACTAATTAATACCGCAATAGCATTTGAATTTATTAGATTTAAGGTACCGTTTATATATAATATAAATGCAAAAAAAAACTTTACTTACATTAAAATAAATTATAAAAATAAAGTTGTACAACAGAGTTAAAATTGTTCTTTTCTTGCATTGATCGTTGATTATCTCAATTGCTTTGTTATCATTTTCATCTAATATTCTAAGGCAATAAAATTTATATTAAGTTATACCAGTACTTATAAATGTGTTTTTGGCATACTACTGATCTTTGATCATTTGGTAAGAATTGTTTTATCATTCTTCGTTCACTAGTTATTATATACTTATTGGTCTCAAAATAATAGATTTTGTGTTGTCTTAAAATTATGTTCTTAAAAGTGCATGTCTCTAAACAATTTTCAAAACAAATCAAATATCTTTAATTTGTGTAGATAGTAGAGAACGAGTGGTCTGACTGGTCAGTCAGTACTGAAGAATAAGTTGACACGTATGTCATAACTCATCGTAACAGCAATGCTCTTTAATTCAATAAATTTATGTAATAAACATATTGAAATAATCGTTAAGTGTTTTATGCTATAAACATATCGTAATATGAACTGTCGTAAAAGAAAAAAGTCCATCGATTCTGAAACGAGTACTAGAACTGACCAATAATATAATAGTGCCTTCGAACGGTTTTTTCTATTTAATTACATAAAAAAATTGATCGATTATGAGGTGTTCTATGCAAATTTGATGGTGTTATGAAATCAAAAACGAAACGCCAACAGGTGTTTAAAGCATCAAATTAACACAGATATGGACTAGGTTACAGGTCAATGTTTCGATGACCTTAATGATAAGCCAGTATATGGATCCATAAAATTGTTAAATTAAAATTAAAATGGAAATTATTTATTGGGAAACAGCATATCTGTTGAATTGTGTAGATCATTATTACTGTATGATACATACGTTTTCATTGTTTAACAAAAGATAAGAGACATAGGTAATGTTTTGATTACCAAAGCATAATCAGTTTTGCTTACTATCTCATATTAAGTCATGAAATTTTCAATATTTAAGTTTATCTGCGTATCATGTAGAACTTCAAGTTTAACAGACACTACAAAGAAAAATGTACAACACTTAACTGTTAAAAATTACCTAATTTCTTATTGTGTTACAAAATGCATTAATCGTCTAAATAAAGGGACCGCATGAATATATTTGTTGTTATTTTATCTTAAGATACATGTATATTAAAAAATATGAGCATAACAGTAATTTACCTGGTTTTCCTTACTTGTTTAAAGGATTTAACCGCAGATGGCCCCTTTCGCTTCTAGAAATACTCAAACTTGAAGAAATATTATAGCGGTAAAAGGTGCTATCTGCACTTGGCACCTTTTACTTCTTGAAGAAATGAACTTGAACAGTGCCAACTAAATTTAGCACCTTTGACCCCTACACATTTATATCTAATGGCATTTGTCTCTTTACAAAAATGCAAATACAATGTGTTTTACTGTATACATTGTCTTCTAATGTTCACAACATGACATGCAATAGTAATTCTAGTCAGACTAGGCAAAACAAGATCATAGACTTAACGGAAAACGGAGAATTTTCAATATTTTCGCTTTTTCCGTTTTTCTCCAAATGTAGAAATTGGAAGTTGGCACCTTTTACCTTTGAACCCTCGATATGCACTGGCAGAGCGATCGCTTGATCACTAACTTTATGTCCGGTTTTAGTCTGATTTTTTATTGTTTTGAATTCGTATGAAACTGAATAAAAAAAAAAAAAAAAAAAAAAAAAAAAAAAAAAAAAATGGTTGATGCAAATCATTTTTTAAAAAGAAATTTATTATTAATATCCAACATAAAACATTATAGTCATTCAATGGTACAGTTTAGCCAATGCTATATGGAAACTTTACTACTTTCTTTGAAAGACCAGATACCATCGGCAGCGATGCAAAAGTCGAATGAAAGACCAAAATTTAAAATGTTTAAAAAATCAATTGCTATTTAGTTTTGAGGCGCAAGTTTTACCAAGCATGATACCTTTATCCGTCCGAACATGAAAAGCCATAATCATTTTTTACAGAAGAATATTTTAGCAGATTTACAATAACACACATTTACGTTTCCTCGGAAATGTCTTTATACAAAAAGGATATGTTTATGAGTCAAATTTATCGAAAGTGCCCAATCAACAATGTCTTGGGTCTTTGTGTTGATTGAAACTATTTAAAAAAGACACATGCATTTTTTTCAAACCCGGAAATAAATTTCATCCACTTTTTTCATTATTTGTCTAAATAACTTTCTTATTGGACAATATATCATCAAGAAGACATTGTTAAAGATGTAGTCGCTGGCATTTAGACATAAGCACAAGGTAAAAATGTCGACAATATTTTCCGAAATTAATGTAAATGCTTTTTGATCCAAAATCTGATAAAATCTTCTATTGTAAAATTTGTTTAACTCCTTACTTCCCTAAACATGTAACCAAGAATAAATGTTTTACTCCCCAAAAAGATCGTTCCTCAAAACTAAATAAAACATGTACTTTTTAAACGTTTTACTTTTTGGCCTTTCCCACCCACATTTGCATTGTGGCCGGGCCTTAATATAACTGTCTGTCGGGCTGGCTCACCCACTCTTTTTTTCAACAATTCACTTTCATGTTTTTTTGTGTTTTTTTTTTCAGTCTGATTTTAAAACTAGTGATTCAACTTTTAACGAATTAGTTTTTTTCAAAATACATTATTTGAGGCTCTTGATAATGGGAAGGAAGTTCTAGTTTTTATGCGACATTAGCAAAGCATTCGACTAGGTTTGGCATGCTTGCATTCTGTCAAAATTACATGCTATTGGTGTCCGTGAAAATATGCTTCTTTGTCTGAGGAGCTACCTACATAATAGAAAACAACGATTAACACTTCAGGGTTCGAAGTATTCCCTTCGTCTTATTAAAGCAAATGTACCACAAAGTTCAATATTAGGTCCATTGCACTTTATCGGATATTCTAACGACAAAGTTTGCGATATTGATGCGTTAATTAGTTTTTTCGCTTACAACACAAGTTTATCCATGCGTTATGATATTACTTATGATGCTGATTCTATTCTTAATTCTGACGTCTGAGCAATTAGTAAATGGGTTGGATACTGGGTAGTCGCATTTAATCCACAGAATACAAATCCTATCATTGTTTCTGCAAAACTTCGACCTTACACAATGTGCAATCATAATATTACTGAAAATATATCAGAAAAAACATCTTGGCATGATTTTGTCAATCGACGGTTCTTGGTCAGCCAATATCGATTACAGCAATTCGCGTGGGTGCGAATAGTCATTTACGCTCACTCAAATATAGATTTGATCGTAGAGCTCTAATAAAACAATATGAAATAATCTATATGACTTTTATCTCACCACTTCTTGAATATGGCGATAATATATTTGACAACTGCACATCAACCGCAATCAGTCTAAAATAAACAATTCATAGTGACCTTAATTTGCAGTCCCTCACTGAAAGAAGACTCAAGTACTCACTCTAAAATGTTTTCTTCAGTTAACTTCTACTTTGATTCTACTAAAAGCTTTCGCTTAGTTCAATTGTATTTGCTGATTTACATGTGACTCAAAATGTAATCTGCTACTGTAAGACACAGACACATTTTTTTCACTCAATTATTTTATAATATATTTTTCAAATTTCATGGATCGTCATATATGTGTTTCTGTTAGTATATCAATACATTTGTTAAGTCCTGTTGCCATAAAACATGTGTGACGTGCTTTTAAAGGGCAACAACATATTATATATTCAACTGCTTTGTACAAAAAAAATGATAATCTTTCTACGATCAAATTCTTAAATATTTAGAATAAAATATATGTAGTCATCAAACAGCTCTTTAACAGCTTAACTGTCTGACCATTTCATTTTTATATCATACC
Source organism: Mya arenaria (assembly GCF_026914265.1). Lineage (NCBI taxonomy): Eukaryota > Metazoa > Mollusca > Bivalvia > Myida > Myidae > Mya > Mya arenaria. Next base: position 4,523,031 of record NC_069137.1, on the reverse strand, counting down.
AGTTACCAGTTAAATGTGGATGAGGTATCATTTATGACATAAATATCTCCAAACTAGATAAAACACTTGATTTGTTTCAGTTTGTATTCATCTATAAATTAAGCACAATCTTTAACTTTAAGAGTCTGTAAATCACTTCGAAATAACAGTCGGCAAACACTTATGTTAAGTAAAATGCGGTTTTATAGTTTAAGCTAAGTCTGTATGCTTTATCAAATTGATGTTCGTTTCCTTTTTATCCCTGAAGTTAAGGTTGAACATTTTAAGACGTGAATATTCCAGCACAAGTGGTGAATGCATTAAAAAATACAAACTCTTTCATAATATTGTTACTGCTTTTGCATTAATCAAATTATATATATTTACATGAGCACACATGTAATTCATCTTTTTGAAATAACTCTATTCTTATAGAAATGAAGTTGATTTTTGGGAAATTGCCAATTGAATAAACTAATTCATGTCTAAAACAATTAAAAAGAATACAAATTTGTCAGGTGAATTAAATAAATATTAGATTTAGACAGAGATTACACTGACATTATTTCACACTATACAGTATTTTGAAACATTTGAAACAAGACTAAATATTCGATACCATTATTGTTAGTTTGTTTAAGCTTATTATTTAAAATGTTTACCATATATGCATAAAACGAAGCATGTCCTTGATATCATGGCAGATTTATTGTTAGTTTGTTATCAGACATGAGGAGAGTTATGCCATATTTATAGGGATTCAAAATATTTTTAATTGACTCTTTTAAAGAGATATATTGCACTGAAACTGAGATGGCAGTAAGGGGATTATATGAACGATTGGATAACAATAAACATCTAACATCATATTAAATTGCATGTGTAGGTTTCCTTGGTTGAAGGTGCAGTGTGTCATCATATTAAATTTATTTGTATTTCACATTGGTTGAAGGTGCAGTGTGTCATCATATTAAGTTGCATTTGTATGTCACCTTGGAGAAAGGTGCAGGATGTCATCCTATAAAGTTGCATTTGTATCTCACATTGGTTGAAGGTGCAGTGTGTCATCATATTAAGTTGCATTTGTATGTCACCTTGGAAAAAGGTGCAGGATGTCATCCTATAAAGTTGCATTTGTATCTCACATTGGTTGAAGGTGGTTGAAGGTGCAGTGTGTCATCATATTAAGTTGCATTTGTATGTCACCTTAGTTTATGGTGCATGATGTCATCATATTAAATTGCATTTGTATGTCAACTTGGTTGAAGGTGCAGGATGTCATCATATTGAGTTGCATTTGTATGTTACCTTATTAAGGTGCATGATGTCATCATATTAAGTTGCATTTGTATGTAGTGTGGGTTTACAAATACGAAACCACTCAACTTCGGAGTTCGAATATTTATTTACGTTGTCGAATGAAACCAGGCACGTCTAAATAATAATTATATATGAAAGAATATTTCAGCTCAAAGATAAGAGCGAATATTAAATAAATAGTAACAACTGTTACAATTGCAATCTTGACTTACGTCGCTGACGATTCAGAACGGAATGATATATGTGTATATGTAAATAAGGGCGTGTGCAATGAAGCGGGAAAAAGGGGAAAAGGCATTATGAACCAATCAATCACTCTTATAAAATTTAGACAAAACTCGCATAACCAGTATTCACGCTCTGACGCACTCGGACATAGACGGACATTGACGGACATTGACGAACATTGACGGATAGTAACGCAAAGAGGACAATAACCACGTAGCACAACACTAAACAGGACGACACACAAACAATACAAAACAATAAACGATTTAGAACAATACCAAACACAGAAACTGATACTGAAATATGCACCTTGCTACATACTCCCCCTCATGGTTGGAATGTACCCTATATTCAGGAAACATACCTTCTGGGTAAAGAAAGTAAATAACTTTATCTTAAGGAAATGAAATATGATTGATATCAATCATAAGTGCCAACGATAGTGTATTCAAGTAATATTACGAGTAGAATAAAATCTCATAAAACATAGCAAAGGTTTACGTATTGTATATAAAAAATAAGACAAAGGATATGGCAAATACAATAGAATATATCTCAAACAGATACAACTGTTAATACATATATGTCGCTTCGCAATGAAAATGCCTGTAACGCAATATAAATATTATAATGGGTAAAACCATAGTACACTGCGCTATAATACTAAAACTACTAATACTGCTGTGAAAACTACGTGAAATTATATAATGAGAGCAGTACAACACATACATAAGCCTACTCAATCTACTTAGTCTCAAACAAAGAATTCAGCTGTTTGCTGATAAGCCCACTCGCCATATCTATCAGGCGGACGTTTAGTACGTCGCGACCTTGGAACGGGTATGGGAGTAACAGGACTCGGACTAAGTCTAGAAATAACTCGGTCAGGAGTACGTAAGGACGGGACAGGGCGTAGGAGGAGTGGCAATATGAGGGGTATGAGCAGGAGAGAACGGGGCTAAAGAACTGACGCGTGTGTGCGGTTGAGAAGAACTGAAACGACGGAGACCTCGACGCTGAGGGATGATATAAACAGAGGAGGAACTTGACTCATCTGAACTAGTGTCGCCATCATACTCCTTGTCAGCAGGGGCTGCTCTGGTCCTCGGTCTGGCTTTGGGGACAGGTTGAGGTGCAGGTGACTCCTCGTCAGTGGGAATTGACTGAAAAGGGAGAAGCATGTTTTGGTGTTATGTTCTTACAGGTCCGTTGCCTAACTCCAGGCGAACCTTGTACACCGGCTGACCATCGTACGGAACGTCTACGATAACGTAGGGGCTACGTTCCCATCGGATGGCGAGCTTCTGTCTTCCCTGGAGATTGACATTCCTGACCAAAACGATATCACAAACGACAAGTTTATTCTCGTGAATACGACGTTCATTGTGGGCCTTGTTCTGGCTGGCTCGCTTTTGTGAAGCCTCTCTGGCAACGTTGTATGCATAGTGCATACGTTTCTGTAACCTTGCGGCGTAGCTGAAATAATTAGAGTCAGCAAGGTTACCCGGACTGGTGCCCATAAACCTCAACAGACAAACGGGGATGCCAGCCGAACATATGGAAATGAGGGGAGAAACCTGTAAAAGAACTTTTAGTTGCGTTGTATACTCGAACAAGGGCTGGAAGGTAATCTTTCCATTTTGGCCTTGAGATCATCGTTCAGCGTGCCAAGCTTGCGTAAAATTGTGCGGTTGAAACGTTCCGCAGAAGGATTACCAATAGGGTGAAAAGGTGAAATGCGCGTTTTGCGGACATTCGCAATAGTACATAACTCCTAAATAACCTTTGACTCAAAATTACGCCCTTGATCAGAATGCAATTGCTCGGGAAAACTGTAATGCACAATAAAGTGCTCATATAGGGCCTGTGCGGTGGTAGTCGCCTTTTGGTTGCGACACGGATTCGCCTTAGCATAACGAGTGAAGTGGTCCGTTATGACAAGGACATCCTCGTTCCTAACCTTGGACCTCTCGAGCTTCAATAAATCCATGCATATAAGCTGCATCGGTCGTGTGGTGTTGATGGGTACAAGTTCTGCGCGCGGTACCACAGGCATCTTCCTACAGACACAAGATAGACAAGGAGGAAACACGATCCTTAATAAAGGATTCCATACCGGCTAAAAGAAGCGTTGGTGGGCGAGCTATAGAGTCTTATCGCTGCCAGGATGACCGACATCATGGTAGATATCATATCAAATTGCGTTTGTATGTTACCTTGGTTGAAGGTGTAGTGTGTTTTTATATCAAATTGCAAGTTTGTGTCTCCTTATTGAGGATAAGTGCAGTGCTAAACAACATTATAATTTTCTAAGAATTTAAATTGTAATTGCCCATTGTACATTTTCCTAATTGTTGTTTGCCAAGAGCAAAATAACAGAATGACACTTTCCGAAGTGTTATTTAGCATCGTGTCAAATCGGAAATTCCGATAGCAGATCTACGTTTACGTCTATTTTATATGAATAATCCAATGTGGAAAATTGTACCACAAACTATTGACTCACCCAAAAGTTATTTAACCTTATTGTGTATTTGTGTTTATTATTGTTAATTCTTATTGGCCTGAAAAAAAGTCTTATAATTAAACCGAATATATTCGAAACCTTGTAGCATTTAAGGCATCTCAGATATTTAAATCGTGTATATTAGCCTCCCAAAGGTAGACTGCTTTGAATTTAGAAGGCTGCTCCTCTGGACATGTAAATACTCGATGTATAAATAATAATTCCGAAACAAAATAGCAAGCTAAAGTCAAATGTAATAAAATAAATTTATATTTTTCATTTACCAACTACACTACTGACATTATCTGTTATATATATTCACTGGATGCTACTTAAAATGTTTAACATTTTGCTATTATTAATTCTAAAGAAGCACTCTTACTCCAAAATACGATTTCCCACAATTAATGACATTGTTTTGATATTCCAAAAAGGATGAATAAATGTCAAAAAACAATGGTTCTTATGAAGGATACCGAGTTTAATATAAAAGAAATGAGCAAAAACACGTTATTTCTACCTTATGAGACTATAGAAGACTACACTATTTTTTTAAGCATTCTTCAATCATTTAATATTTTTGCGCTTTCTGCTTTTGAATTCCAGGTTACAATCTTGTTATCTGTAGTTGATAGTTTCCATAAGTGCATTATTTAGATAGTAGTTTAAGGTTGATCAGTCGAAATTTATTTTTGTTAGACATGTGCATGTATTGATTTTGAATAAGAGTGTCACTTTAATGTATACTCTTGACAGAACTGACAATGTATTTCAACTAGTGTTATCCGTGCGCGTGTGGATTGGCCGTATAACCGGGAAAACAAGTTGATATTAACATTGTTTATAGTGATCTCATCTATATAACTGATTGTTATTCTCTGCATGAAACGAATTTTTTGTTACTTTATGATATTTATCTTTATGTTTTATATACTATGTGTGTTTATTTTTCATGTCAGAAAATAGCTCATTAGGCGTATGTATCTAGAAAGCATGTTCCTGATCTAATCCAATTCGATGTCTATATAATAGTATCGCACCAAGATTGTGAATATTATGTTTCATGGAAACACGTTTTATTATAATATACCAGTTACAGCTTCATTTCAGCTTAATTGCAATATGATTTTAAAAATTAAATACATGAATATATTGCTAGTGATAATAGTTTTATATGTTTTGAAGTGTGTAAGTGTTTTTTTTTCTTATATTATGGTGTGTTATTTACCTCAAGAAGCACTTATAGTTATATTTAATGCCAAATGACAAGTTCCTGACCAAAAAAAAAAGTAACGAAGCAACTATTTTTAATAATCATCGATATTTCTCATCAAGCTTTCATTCAGTTGTCATACGTTTGTCACGTAAAGTTTTAAAATGTCATGTTTAGTTTGCGCTGGAATAGGTTTAAGGTCTTTGATATTGCTTTTATATATTTATAATAATATATAGCTTCAACCGGTTAGTATTTTATTTTAGTCATAACACTTATGCTATATTTCGTGAAAGGGAATTCGTTTAAATATCTTCAAAACTCTGAACCGTGTTGACGTTTTGTGAACCTTGTTTAAGCTGACAAAAAAAGTTATAATTTTCACTTTCTCTGTTATTCCCAAATAGTCAATTGTTGTAACACATTCATATGCAGTCTTATTTGTTTTAATAGAAAGAAGACATATTACGAGACCGAGGCGATACTAGATTCTGTGAAACGGCACTTGCCATTTTCCTGAAATACTATTAACACCATTAGCAAGAAAGTGAAGAGGTTGGATGATGGGACCTCTAATGCTATTAATGCTATGCTGGCTGTCTCTGAAGCCGACGGATGCAATACGATTTCCTCACATCAAAACAGGGACAAAACAAGGTTGGTGTTTATTAAAGAGGACTAATACATATTTTAGTTAACACAAAGAGTATGTTCCTGTAAAACTCCTGTTTCCATTTGCTATCGGCAGTGACATATTCCTATCATTTCACCTGGTTCTTTACTTATTATAACACTACACTTACGTAGATGACCATATGCTACATTTTTATTTGTTTAAGTGTACCACGTCAACATCAAAATTAAAAGTTTACCCTTAGCTATGCAACTTATGATCGAATAGCTTTTGGTGCCTACTTGATGAAATATTTAACGATATTACACTAAAAGAAACAATAATCATCAATTTTTTTATTTCTTCATGAAAAACATGTTTGATTTTTGTATTCGACAAATAAAAAAGTCCTATTCGGTTCCATTATACAACATGCTATCATTTGAGATTTAACTGTAACACAATATACTATTGACATCACTTATTAATTCATGACGAATATAACTATACAAATTTATATTTTAATGCCCCCCTTCGAAGAAGAGGGGTATATCGTTTTGCATATGCATGTCGGTCGGTCGGTCGGTTTGTCCGAGTTGTAACTCAATAATTCCTTGACGTATGGTCATCAAACTTGACATGAAGGTTGACCTGACCAGTAGATGAGCCCTATTGATTTTAGGCTCATCGGGTTAAAGGACAAGGTCACTGTGACCTTTAATTGTTAAATGATTTCAATGCTTGTCCGAGTGATAACTCAACAATGCCTAGACCTCTAGTTATTAAACTTTATACGGAAGTTGGGCCTGACCGGTAGATGACCCCTCGTGACAGAGGTCAAGGTCATAGTAATCTTGACTGGTGAAAGTTTGTCCGAGTGATACCTCGACAATGCCTGCACCCATGGCCCTCATACTTGACTTGGAGGTTGGGCCTAGCCAGTAGATGGCCCCTATTGAGTTTATGGGTAATTGGGTCAAAGGGCAAGGTCACTGTGACCTTGAATGATTAAATTGGTCCTGGTGATAACTCAACAATGCCTGCACCCATGGAGCTCAAACTTGATTTGGAGGTTGGGCCAGACAAGTAGATGACAACATTGATTTTAGGGGGTCAAAGGTCAAGGTCACAGTGATCTTGAAAGCAAACTCGACAATTCCTTGACATAACTTGACATAAATTGGTCTGACCAGTAAATGACCCCTTTCGACTGTAGGAGTCATCGGGCCAAGGTCAAGGACACAGTTACCTTTAACGCAAAGAAGTTAACAAATCTTCTCCCAGTGATATCTCAACAATGCCTGAACCTTTGATCATCAAACTTTGGGCCTGACCAGTAGATGACCTTTATTGATTTAAAGAGTCAAATGGTCAAAGGTCACAACGACCTTGAATAGTAAAATGTCCAAGTGATAACTCGACAATGCCTGCATCCATGGCCCTCATACTTGACTTTAGAGTTGCATATGACCTTTAGATGACCCTTTATAATTTAGGGGATCATCGGGTCAAAGGTCAATGTAACAGTGTCAGAGGTCAATGTAACAGTGAACTTGAACGAAAAAACCTTGTCTGTGCGATAACTTGTCAATGCCTGCATCCATGGCCCTCAAACATTTAGGTTTTTGGTGACCAGCTGATGACTCCTATGGATTAGGAGTGATATAGTCAGAGGTCATGGACATAACACACTCCATCCTGACACTTGAATGGTCATAATCTTAAAACTGCCTCAACGGCATTCAATATCAGAGACAATTCAGCTGTCATTTCGGTCTATGCATATTTCAATCAATTGACCATATAATCCTGACAACATGGGGCTTCGGCGGGGGGGGGGGGGCATATTGTTTGACAAACATCTATTGTTGTATAATGTTTGGATTGATCTAGGATGATATCTGATATATTTTGAAGATATGGGGCACTATGTTAGTACGCGGTATTCATTTTTAATAACATTAACAATATGAAGAAACGGAACAATTATCAATATGTGTTTTTTCTTGGAACAGCCAATTGTGAAAACGAACTGCCGTTTGATTCTGTGTTGACAATGTCTTGAAGTGCAGTCTTGGTTATGCAGTTGTATTAAATTGTATTTGTATGTAACCCTGTTTGCTATAATTGCTGTATTTACGTTCAGACATAGCATGTTAACGTACCATCCTATCATTTCCCTCCCTAGCATGCTTACTGAACACCCAGTCAAAGCATGTAATAGTATGCTATGCATCGTTCAATCATCTACGTGACGTAGCATGCCTTGGAATAGTTCAGTAACGCCGTGCCTTAGCATGCTTAAAATTCCTTTCTCTATCATTTATAACCAGGCAGATTTAGACAGTTTATTATACTGAATATTCTGCTTACAATAGTTTATATAGACGTGTATTTCTTATTTTCTAAAAGGGGATGTAACCGTCAATGTTTCAACACTTTCCGTGCGAAGAAAAGGTTCTATAGAGAGTTTTCCGCTAGATTTTGACGTCAGATTTACGTCACATGACGTATATTCAGATTTAAAACTGAGTATAAATAACGTCAGCGATGAAGTACCAGTGGTTTTACAGAGAGGTGGGGAAATGGTGTCTTACCGGGTCACCTCGGAGGTGAGTTAGAGAATTGCTTGACGTTCCCGTGCAAATTTGTACCCGAATTGATACATTGGTGTCTCGAAGTCAGATTAATAAAGAGAGCTAATAATTGGAAAAATAATTTAAGGTATATTTTTCTGATAGATAATAAGATGCAATCAACTATAACCATTTTATTCAAGTCATATCGTAAGTATCGTAATAAAGACAAATACAGCCTCGAGACCAACTTGGGTATCAGGTCTTTCCACAAGAAGGAACAACAAAGTAACCATCATAACGTTACACAAAGGCACTTATAACTTCGCATGATGTCATTGTGTTATTGTAAGTTGGTTTGCTTGCATTGTTACAATGCACCTATGACTTTAAGTTATGAACGATTGTAAATAAGTGTGCGTTATTTATTTCTTGATTAAATTGTATGTATTATTGAAGGCCGCCGCATTCTATATGGACGTTTCAAACAAAGCAGCATTCATCGTCTGGCGGGGCGGCGATTCTGACTCGGACACCTTTATCTTTGTAAGAGGGTTTTAGTGTTCCTTTTTATTTCTTCATGTTATTAATCGTATTTATATACTATCATCAGCATCATTGTCACCATCATCCTCGTCAGCAGCATCATCATCATCATACTGGTAAATTATACAAATTTGTGACTGATTGTTTATATTCGTAATTAGCTAAGGTTGCCGCTTTGACGGACAAATCGCTTTCTTCATTTTTGACATTATTACTTCGACATGCGCTGATTTACTGTTTTAAGTAATATTTTCATTCTATCATAAAACGTATGCAAAAAGGTGCAGATATTGAGAATTTTTTTATAGATCAATGCACTAATATTACTTTAGAAAGATGCTTGATGTTAAACACCCAAGTGCCGGGTCGCTGAAACGACCTTTGGGACGGCACGATTCTCTTACCATTCAAACTAACGCTTCGATTTATTTATGTTCTGTGTAAAAGTTATTTAGAAAAACGCCGAGGACTTATCATTCGTTAATGTCTAGTTTATCGTGAATTTGCAATGTTACGTTTGAAATTTAATTAAACTGGAAATCAAACATGCAGTTACCACTTATTATACTAGTTTATGCCTGTGTCTCTTCTTCCTAAGTTTGGGACCTACCAGCATGGCGATAAAGAGCTGCTCGTGCAGCCACCAGCATCTGCCGGCACCGGCCATACCATAACGGAAATTGAAGAAGCCAGTCCGACTGGAACAGACTTCCTGATAAACCCTGAATTCGGTAAATGCATACATAATTAATTTATTCGATCACTGGTACAAGTTACAACTAGATGGTGACAGTACTTCAGATAAACGCCATTAAAATCAACATGTGTTTCGGTATCGGTATAAATGTAATGGAAATATATGTCCTGGCTCATTTCCAGAAAATAATAAATCCAATGATAGCATCGTTAATTATGTCAGATCAATTTTGGCAGGTTGATTACCCAAGTTAAATATATTATTTATTTGTTTACAGTATAATCAAATTCAATGCTCATTTATACTGTTTTTATAAGCAATTTGATCATATAAAAAAACGTATGTTTGATTGTTGTGGAATATCGGGTTCAATCGTGATCTATCGATTATAAACACATTACTAATTGCTAGCTTTATGTCTAATTAGATTCAAGCAGAATGGAACAGTTGATCGCATCAAATGCCAAGGACTCCGACCGAACGAAGAGGCAGACATCTGATTATGAAGTTGAAATCTTCTTCGTTATCGACTACAGTCTTTATTCATTGTACGAATTTGCATATATCTGCGTATAATACCTATTTTAAACCTTTACGATAAAACAGTGTTGTAACCCTCGTTTACGAAAAACAGCAAAACATAATTAAACAATATTTTATCGTTTCAGTGTTTGTTTATGGCCTTTTTAGTACTTAAGCATTGATGCCAGTAAGTTACTTACGTAACGGAATGGGAGTTTGGCGGTTTTAATTTATGTATTGAACTTTGGTAGTTATCTCTAAATGACTAAATTGTGCGTCTCTCGGAGTCGCTGATGAAAACTTATTAATTATATAACCCAGAACTCAACAAAACATTTACAAACAAATTAGATTAGCTTATATATCTGTATCAACGCCATGTTGTTGTTGTTTTCTAGCTGGTATATGCAAATGACTGGCACCGATTCAGAAAAGCAAACATCGGCGTTTTCAACAATTAAACAATTCTACGCTTTTGTGTTAAATGCGGTAAATATCATTTTATACATTTCGATAAACCTTGTATATCTTAGCACACTGTTCCTTCTTTATCCCATTCAAGTTCTCGTGTGGATGTGTAGAAGCTTTATTGCGTAAACGCCTGCATAAGTTATGATAGGAAGTGGAGAAAGAGTGTTTGGTATTTGTGATTGTTACACGAGTTAAAGTTTAACAGTCTTATAGAGTAATAATATAAAACAAGGCACTGCCTTTGATGGGCTTTCGCAGTAAGGCATCCGGATGAGTACATATGTACGAGTTATTTTATTAATGCTAGTCAAAACTCTTACTCATATGACTTTCACTGGTATCAAAATACAATGATTCATTTTAAAACTTAGAAAAAATTACTTGTGAGATTATGGTAATTTATGAGCCTCGCTACATATCTGAATAACTGTCATCGGTTACCAGACTATATCTGAAATCTTATAACTAATTTCGAGCCGCTTTGTACGACAAGACCAAGACTATGACAATACCATTATACCATGCCTTTTATTTAAAAAAAGGATGATTCAGTGCAGCTAAATTATAAAGTGCGTTTGTATAATGATGAACACAAAATTTAATTTAATGCATATTTAATAACACTATTTCAGTTTCCTTGTGTGTTTGAGGGCTAAGCAAAGGGCTAACTTAAAATGCATTTAACAAATTAGAAGTAGTTCTTGCTTGTTTTATTGTTGACTAGGGTTTTGCTCATTCGTGTTCTTGCAGTTTAGACTATTTCAATGATGAAAGTAGCATTTCAATTAACTAACTTCCTCTTTTCCATAGTAAGAGTCATATTTCATACGACTCTTAAGCATATTTTTTATTCGTATGACTAAAGCACGTATTGACAATGTTTGCCAATCGTATGTTTCCTCATGTTGTCATGTAAGTATGACCTGAGTGTAATAAAGATGTTTGTATTGTATGTTTTGATAAAACATAATAACACACTTAAAAGAGATATCTGTTGATGATCAGTATTTAAAGAAATAGTTTAGTCTGGCTGAAATGTTAGTTACACTCATTAACTAATTAAAGATTCGATATACCAAGTTCTGTTTAAATGAATAATATGTCAGTGTTTTAGTGTGTTTTCTTTCACAAATTAAGAAACAAAATAAATTTGAACACAGCTGGATAAATAATTGCTTATACAAAATCTGTACATGAAAGACTGAAAAAATAAGTATAAAAGTTGAATTGTGGGACCCAAAAAGCACCGTTTACATTAACATGCATGCAAAGCCTTTAAAGAAATAACATATAAATTTCAAATGATGGTAAGAATACCAATTTCATAAATATTTCAAATGACTTCAAAAAAATTGAAAAGTTCTTGACATAAAGATTACCTGTTTTTCATTTTTTTAAAATGACATGAAGAATACTCAATTCTAAAAATGATGTTTAAAAACACTGTGCTATGCTGAATTCAGCCGCTGCCCTACTTCAGTATCATACGCCCATCGGTCTTCAATCAGTTTTTTCGCACACAAAACAATAAATGAGTACGCTGCATATTGTCAGTTCAATAATATAATTCTTACAAAGGATCTAGAACTAAACATTGCATAAGTTGAATGTATTTCTCAATGTTATACTAATGAAAAGATTTACTTGAGTCACAAGATTACTCAGGAAAACAAATAAATGCTTATTTCGATTTGATATAAAAATATGCTTTATATAAGAAGCTATCTATTTGTCTCAGAACACCATTATTTACAAATTACCGGTCAAAAACGCTATGCAATAATTTTACAAAGAATACAATTACTTGAAATACTCAATGCAGTAGTCCTATACAGTTTATAATAATTAAGATTCACACTGCTTTGGTTTTACACAATGTATACTGCATAATTTTAAACGCTTTCAGACCCACACTCAATTTTGGCTGGAGCTACGTTTCATGTTTCCAACTAAATAAATAAATAATAATACTGTTTGGTATGTCTAATGGTTGAACTGTTTCTATTTAAGATTTTGGTCTTAAAGCAAATGTTTTTGATTCTTATCCGTTTAAATGAACTGCTAGTCTTAATGATGGATAATGCTTTATGTGTACTTTATATCTCCATAGAATTACATACCAAAGATGAACTTGTCTTTTTCAGATGAGCATTCGCTACAACTCTGTGACGGGTTCAGGGTATAGCATTAACCTAATTTACGCGGGTATATATATTGCCACTGTAAGTAGCGCACAAAAACACACACACATAACATATATAACATTCGTAATTTATTCGGGTTAGCTTGCATTACAGGTATTTATTTATTTTCTAAAAAAATGAGGAAAGGTATCAACCGCAAGTCTTATAAAAGTCATATAAACAAACTTGTTCAAATTTATAAAATTTAATAGTTTGTGGCTGGCATTTATTGTGATATCTTGAACACCAACCAACACAACACAAAATAAAAGCAAACGATGAATAACCTGTAGAAATCTACGGACGTTCCGTACGTCGAGGACAATCTAGAAGAATACGAAGTCGATGGTCGCCGAGTGTTCTTAACGAACTCTGTATTGCCTGCCTTCAAGGACTGGGCAAACAGATACCTAAACGCGATCTACAACTTCGACGTAGCAATGATGTTTACAAGGTAATGTCAACATCCTATTATGGTTTAAACTTGTTCTCGGTCTACAGGTTCTATAAAAATGTGATGTTACAATAAACTCATAACGTGAATCACGAAATATATTTATAGCATATATTTGTTCGACTCATGCCCCTGACCAACGAGCATTGGCATCTGTTGCCGTGTTTTTGTTTGCATCAACACATGGAATAATATTATCAAAATTACAAGAGTGTCATGATTGTCCTTGATCGTTCATTTAACTATAGTGATTGCTTAATTAGTTGCTAAGACATAAAGCAGTTGCCTAGCGAGCAAGTTGTCCCTATGGAGGTCCCATCCATGTTGCTAGGAAAAGTGATGGTTAATTGGGAAGCAAACCATTGTCGAGGTAATGATTTTTATCTGAGTTAAAATGTATTTACTTATAAAGTTTATGGTTAATAAGGATGTACGTGTTTTTTAAAGGAAACTAGTGTTGCTTGGGAAACAAACTATTGCCAAGGAAGTTAAATGCCACTTATTTAGAGTGTTAAATCTCAGCTTTAGAGAAAACCAAGTTTTGGAGAAAACAAATGTTAACTATTTTGTTTCTTATGTAAATATAAGAAGGATTGAACAAAGGGCTTTGTAGAAACACGATATGCAACTCAATTATAGAAAAAAAAGTACAAGAAAGTTGATAGGGAGTCACCTAAGGATAATTTTTGTGGTATTATTTTCTTAAATTCAAGAAAATGTTCAATGTTTGTTTTTTCCGTTCGGTGGCTATAACAAGCAGACTTTTGTATGAACCAGATACGTTTAGAAGGATAAAACAGACCACCGAAATTACATTCACATTCATAATATAAGTTATGTACACATGTAGATTAAGGTTTAAAAAAAGGAACTGTTTAACCAAAATAAAACCCTTTTATGTGTCAGCTTGTTGTTATTTTATGTTGCGTTACATTTAAATTGTATGCACTGCAAATATCATTCATTGAGTTATATGATTTGAAGGATGATATCTATGTGTAGGAATAATAAAACCTTCTCCTTATATGATTTGGACTTATCACCTTGTCTCTAATCATAACAAATGTCCACGTGCTCCACTTGCTACGTCATTTGTAAATGCTTATTTGTGCATTTTGTTTTGTTTTTCTCATAGGCCAAGTGGCTTATTGAACCTGTATTCAAAATAAACGATCTATATCTCTATCATGGCAAAACATAAACAAACATCAGTTAAGATTGATAATAAACCTTCAGCACACAAATACATGTCTGAAAAACACTTTTTTTATTTCAGTTATAAAATGGGCAGAATTTTCAACAACACGTTTCAATCCATTAGAGGTACCAAAATGTTTTTAATTTTTTACAAAATGGCAAAGAAGTAAATACGAATTAAAAACTAGTCATCAGTTATAATAGAGGGATTCGATGGCTCTATAATATGTTATGGTAGACCGTTGTTAGAAGTGAACTCCTTTGTAACGTAATGCAAACTTAGGTCACCTGTTTCATCATTGTACAAGTCATGGAACAAAGAAAGAGAAATTGTGTGTTTTTTTTACCTGCCATTGAGCTTATGAGTAAACAAAACGATACATAATAAAACGAAGTCATGCATAAAAAACTTTGCAGTCAACACGATTTTTAATTGAATTCGATCTAAATCATCTGCGGCTCTGTCAAAAAAACATCCAAACGAGTGGCATGATAGTAATAAACAATGTTCTTATGATGTAGCATCGAGCTGTAATATTAACAAATGTAAACGTGCACATGCATTCAATTTCGAGAAACAATTAAATGCATTTTGAATATTATTCATTTAGTTTCCCGCAAAACATGTAATAACGAAAAACAGAGTTAATTAAATATTTCAATCAGTATATTTATTTTTGCTTAGAGTGGCTTCGTTAAGTCTTGAATGTCGCCAAAAGTATTTTAATATTAACAAATTGAATGATAATGATTCACAAACCGACAATCAATACACGTTTTCTACCTTAAGGGTCCAGTGACAATTTTCACATTAAAAGAAAATACCGATTTTTATTAAAATGTCATCATATGGACATTATATTTGTCAAGAAAGTGTACGACTATCTTTTTAAAAGCACATTGTTTTTCGAATATTACGCACCTCTCCCATTGTTCGTAAGTGCTACGGCTCGTTCTATATCATTCTGGTCCCTCAGTAGGTCATATGTCTATTTAAGGTCATTTTCTACTGCAGGTATCGCCTATACCCCCGGAGCGTGTAGTAATTGGAAATACAGTATCACCGAGGACCATTTTGTGGCGCGTCTGGTTTCGACTGCTTCACACGAGCTTGGGCATAAGTAAGTGAATGAATTGCTTAAAACTGCATTCAGAACGCGTTAAATTTTCATTTTCTAAAATGATTCATGCCACTGAATCAAAGCTCAGTTGTACAATAATATACAATGATTCACAGGCTTTTGAGCTAAAGGCATTGCGAGTTAAAGCAATTAGATTTTTGTTTTCTATTTCTCTACGCTTTGTTGTAACTGCCTGGCCATATCAAGGCGAATCAAAAGTGCATAGTGCTATGTTCAGTGAAGTTCATCCACACTGATCAAAGTGTTGTACACAAGTTGTAAATTTTCTTAAAAATCAAATATGATACTTGGGGTTTCTAAGATGTAGAAATCAGAATGACTTCTCGTGCTAATCGGTTAATCCATTTTTAAATAAAAATATAATTGTGTTGATGGTCTTAAACCTTTAACATGTGAAAATAACACCTTTATAAGTAATGCTTAAAGTAGATATGTCAGTTCTAACAATGTTTCTCAATCTCATTTAATTCAGCTTGTTCGCCCAGCATGATGGTACAGTCGACGGTATTGGCGAACGTTGTTCCAGTGCCGATATGTATGTGATGGGTACACCTAGAAGCATGTCTTCTGACGATGCCAGAAACATCCGCCAGTTCTCATTTTCTTCATGCTCTATCGATTACTTTACTGCGTACATAACGTCGTTAAACATGTAAGTCGTATTCATTTAAAAATATTATTGAAATATATTAGATTAAATTAAGTTAATGAATAAGAAGGACCTAGCGAACGAGGCTAATTATTGTAACTAGTAAAATGCAATGTTTCTTACAAAATTTGAGACAACTTTTTCAAGTGGGCTTGATTCATGTAAATATATAAGCACACACTATTTCACATCTAGAAGTTAACAACGATGCTGTTAACTTCAAGACAGTGTTGTCGTATTGATATTATTTGTCAAGGAATTGTTAAATGTTCGTTCCTAGGTGGTTTCAACAATATTAAACAATAAATTTCAATGTATAATCTTGTAGTATAATGTCCCTTGTTTTGGTGTTTGTATGGCTGTGAGTATTACGTATTTTAACATGATATTAATAACACTCTAGGCTACTAGACTTGTCTGCAGTATATATTGCATTATAAGTCATTCGTTTTAATGATCATCTAAAACGCAGTGATTTCCCTTGACAAGCAGGGGATATATATCTGCCACTACAACATAGATTTATACAAGATGTATGTAAATTATGATTACACAACCTGGCTTTCAATTGATGATTTATTTTTATCTTTATGAATGTCTTCACTTTTATCATTTATTTTAACATGAAATTCATGGTGGCAGTGAAAACTGTACGGCAAAGGGAAGTAACCGATGTAAGGATTTTAATGTTAAACGTGTTAGGTACAACTTATGTGCGCTGACATTACGAATATTTAGGTTTTTATAATACCTTTCGAAAAAATGACATAATACAGTATAAGGTGTTACTGTAGAATATTCTATCTACTCTTCAGTGGCGAGAACTGTCTGGCAACACGCAGCGCAAACTATGACACATCTGACCTTAACCCTTATTTAGGTGATATTGCGGGTCAGGTGTACACTCCAGATCAGCAGTGTGAATTATACTTGGAGCCGGTTCCTACCTCTCCAGGGTACATACATTTAAATGTTTTACTGCTAACACTTCAAATGATATTTCTGTACATACGTTTCTGATGTTGTTTTGTCGTTTAACATGCGTCGACCCATTTTGAGAAAAAGTTTCTTCCCATGATTGTATGTAATTTGAATGTTGCAGATCGCCTATCAATCGAATTACAGCGGGATTTGTTCCAGAATGAACTGTGTTGTTCCTGACACTAATGGCAGTTATTACTATAAACTCGCCTGGGAGGGTACAACTTGTGGGGATGGAAAGGTATGTGGCCGAGGTGGTTTATTATTTAAAACAATATATATCTCTTCTATAGGACAACCAATTTAAAAAAAACAAAACTGGTTTTGGTAATATTACCAACATTTTAAAACAAAGTTCTCTATATGATATAGCCATCATTTTAATAATAAAATTTTCTCATCATTGAATCAATAACTAAGACCTGATGCATTTTATCTACCGGTATGCAGATACAATACAATATAATAACAGCTCGTCGTAAAACTTCTACGTTTAAGAACTATCTTGTTTATCCTTTCATGCGCAATCCAAAATATCATTTACAAAAAAACATATAAATGTTGGATATTAATAACGGGACAACTTGTTCCATGTGGTACCATGAGTTTAAAAAACGTTGTTTTTTGTTATCTAATCATTGTGCTTAGTGTTCTTGACTGCAAGGTCATCATTTTGAAACAGAAGGTTACCCAATCTAGTACCAGAATTCTGAAATAAAGTGTTTTCCACTCTAGTACCAACATTCGGAACAAAGTGTTGTTTCAAGGTGGAACAACAATTTAGAATAAAATAATTGCTATTGTTGTCCAGGAACAATTTTTTAACATGAAATCATCTGTAAGACCATTTTAGAACAAAGCGTTCCCAATACACGTAAATATTGTCTAAACATTTTAGAAAATATGTTTTCACTTAAGAACAGGAATTTAAACGAAAGCGTTTTGAATGTAGGCTTGGCGTTGTGCCAAAGGTGGTTTTTCGAAGTAGATTCATTTTTAAAACAAATTTATTCCTTATGTAGCAAAAACATGTTAGGAACAATGTGTTCACAAAGTGTGAATATATTTTTGAATAAAGTGTTTTATAATGTAGGAAAACAACTTTGAACAAAGTATAATCATAAAATAGCAACATCTCTGTTTAAAGTAATTCTTGTTTAATTTAGTATAACATGGACAATAATAAACGACTGAAAGTACTGTGGAAAATGGCGAAAGTGAATACACATAACTCATACACAAATATCACTTTGATTGTCACCAAATAAATTATTCGAAATTAAACATAAGAAAATACCCATTATTATATTTTCGGTCCCTCTCAGATGTGTAGTGGTGGATCATGCGTTACGTCGTCCAGAGCCCCGGCTGTAGCGGCTGGTGAGTGGTTTAGTTGATATGATATTACGGATTTAAAGTATAATTCCCAGAAAGGTAAGGTCGGGAAAGCAAATGTTTGATCCATGCTTATTAAAGATGCCCCTATTACTATTTGTACCCTACGTTAAATGGCTACAATCTCAGTTTATCAAAATGGGCTAATAAATAGGCTTATCAAAGTCCGTTATGCCTTCTCTATTTTTTATTGAAATCTTGAATCGTTGGAAGATATATAATGTTAAGTGTTTAAATGTTGACACGTTAAATAATACCAAACAAAATTCATTTTAAAGCACGACATACATGAGATAAGATCCTCTACGTCTTGCAGTTCATCTTCGTCTTCATATTTTGCTCTTTGAAACTATAAGCGATTGAAATTTTGCTTTTTTTCGCCATGCATATATGTTAAAACCTAAAGACTGTTTGTCAAAGACGCCCATAATATGATGGTTATTTGTTCAAAAGGGTAGTTAGGGGGCGTTTGTTACGTTTTCGTGCTTAAAATTGCGATTGTAAATTTTTGTTTAATTTAAGTTATGTCAATCCCGGCAAAACACATTATTGGTAACAAAAGTGATAAAGCATGCAGTTTATCTGTCAATTCAAGTCCAAGCTTGAACTTTAGGTTCCCGGAGAGACTATTAATTCAGTATATTACAATTATTGACATTATTGTTACGACAATGCGTCTGTTGTTTTAGAGGCATGTATGTTCGGAAACAACCCAGGCATCGTGACGTATGAGACGGTACCATGTAATGAACTACTGGCGTTTCCAATCACCTCATACAAATGCTACCAAAGTTTCTATCTAAACGATTACTGCGAAACATGCGAGCAAATCCGACTAAAAAACGTATCGATATTTTCCATTTTTTTCCTGACGGTCGCCAGAGTTATATGTTAGAACATAGAGACTATCAGTCAAAAGACGCCCATGAAATGATGGTTATATGTCCAACAAGGCAGTGTTTATGTTTCTGTGCTTAAAGTTGTAATTATAGCATTTTGTTTGATTTTAGTTTTGTGAATCGCGATAAAGCACATTATTGGTAGCAAAAGGGATAAAGTATGCAGTTTGTCTGTCAATCCTAGTCCAACCTTCTAACTTTAGTCTCCCGGAGAGACTATTAAATCAGCATATAACAATTATTGACTTGATTGTTACAACAATGCGTCTGTTTCTTAGAGGAATGTATGTTCGGAAACAACCCAAGCATCGTGACCTTTGAGACGGTGACGTGTAGTGAATTACTGGCGTTTCCAAACTCTTCATACAAATGCTACCAAAGTAACCGTCTGAACGATTGTTGTGAAACATGCGGGCAAATCCGATTAAAAAACGTTAACACCACCGATAAGAGTAAGTTTATACTTAATTTATTTTACTGTGAGTGTAGAGAAATTTATTATTACTAATGCAAAGCCATTTTCGAGTGCATGGTTTTGCGCAAGTGTGTGGTCTTGTGCTTACGGTGAAACCGGAGAATTTGGCGAAAAAAACCCTCGTCCGACTTCGTCACCAATAACAATGCTCACTTTATCTTAAGGCCGGTATTCGAACCCCAACATGTTGATTTGTTGTGAAGCGGTGTGTTATTGTTTACTTATTTAAGTTATCTTAGTTTACCTTTTTAAATAGTATTTTACAAAAACTGTTCAACTATAGCATTAAAAAGGATTCAAGTCCAAAACCTATCGGCATAATATTCCATTTTTCTGTCATGTTTTTTGAAAGAGCTCTATTTTGAACTTGTAATGATTTTTATTAGGCATTTTCTTCACAAATCAGGCCTTTAAATCGCGAACGAGTCCATTTTACCTTAAGGCGATTTCCCTTTAATGTGAAATTAAAAAAAAACAAAAAAAAAAAAAAAACAAAAAAAAAAAAAAAAAAAAAAAAAACACAAATTATGATTAAACAGCAACAACATGAAATTTATAAATTTTATCGTTTAATGGTAATGTTTTCCATAACTTCAAGAATATAAAACGGTTACAAAAATGTTTTTAATTTAACGCACAATTATATGCTTCTGTTAAAGTTCATAATTATTTAAAAAGAAACATTGTTGTAAAATAGTTTCTTCGAATATTTTATGCGATTTGTAAATTGCAGATTGCACATATGGAGATCGATCGCCGTTATGTAATGTTGATAAATGTCCAACTTATACTGAAGACTCTAGAACTCGAATATGTTGTCAAACATGTGCAACTACAAAAACAACAACACCAATGCCCACTTCAACTACACCAACTACGACTACACCAACTACGACTACACCAACTACAACTACACCAACTACAACTACACCAACTACGACTACACCAACTACAACTACACCAACTACAACTACACCAACTACAACTACACCAACTACAACTACACCAACTACAACTACACCAACTACAACTACACCAACTACAACTACACCAACTACAACTACACCAACTACAACTACACTAACTACAACTACACCAACTACAACTACACCAACTACAACTACACTAACTACGACTACACTAACTACAACTACACCAACTACAACTACACCAACTACAACTACACCAACTACAACTACACCAACTACGACTACACCAACTACAACTACACCAACTACGACTACACTAACTACAACTACACCAACTACAACTACACCAACAACGACTACACCAACTCCAACTACACCAACTACGACTTCACCAACTACGACTACACCAACTACGACTACATCAACTACAACTACACCAACTACAACTACAGCACTATACTACACTTTAACAAAGCTTACAACGACTACCACTACTCAAACAACGACTTTAAATTCACCTAATGCGACTACCACTTCCCAAACTACAAACAATTCTATACCAGCAACGACACCTACTACGACTACTACATCAACAACTTCCACAACACCAACAACGACGACATATACACCGACTGCGACTACAACTTCAAGAACTTCAACTACCACTGAACCTGCTATATCCCCAGCAACTGTTTCACCTAGAAGGATCAGGGCTACAGTGATCTTCCTTCTAATTTTGTTTCGAATGTCGATTTAAAGATGCACCATTTCTCCCAAATGAGAATTTCCACAATTAAAATATTGTTTTAATATTCCAAAGATAAAACAAATGTCGAAAACAATAGTTTGAAGGAAACCGACTTTAATTTGAAAAAAATGATCATAAAACACATTATTTCTACCTTGTGAGACTATAGTAGACTACAGGAAATATTTTAGCATTCACCAATCATTTAATATTTTTGAACTTTTTGGTATTAAATACACGGTTATCATCTTGTTATCAGTAATAAATATTTTCCATAAATGCATTATTTAGTAAGTATTTTAAGTTTTATCAGTCAAAATTGATGTTTGTTATAAATGTGTATATATTGATTTTGATTAAGAGTGTCACTTTAAATGGCAGTGGAGAACATCTATGTATTACTCTAAAGCTAAGATATCATGTATGCTATCAGTTTTCAGAACAAATTATATCGTCAATATAAAGGCGACTGCGTCAGTGAAAATGAGTGATGTTGAGGACAAAGAGTTGGGTTTTTTTTGCGGTTTTGTGCATCATAAGAGGATAATCATAGCAATATTGTACATATTTAGCAATAGTCTTTAATAAAGTTGTACACTGATTAAAACATATTGTCTTAGCGATACATCTTGATTTTTTTTTTAAATTGTAATGCCTTATCATTGAAATACTTGACGTTAATCTAATGTTTTTTATTATTATTATTTGACTTATTTCTCAAATTAATGCATACTTTGATGATATATATTAACTATTGGCGTTGTTTTGTTTCTTGATTATTTCGAGAAGTCTGAGGTTGTGCACAGACACTAGTTTAAACTCACGGCAAATTTACATTTTACTAACATTTTACTGATAGTTTCAATGCGGTAACTAACAGTCCTCCATAACAACCTGTTTTTGTATATTATATGTTATGTGTTGCTTATGGATTTTTGTGTTGCTCCATGTTTCTAGTTTGCGTATGTTTTTTTATAATGTGCTGTGTAATTAGCGTTAACCCTGTGCAAATGAATGGGGCTAGTGTTCAAAATTACGTATATATGTACAAATACATTGCCCTTAAACATATTTTAACACATGCTTCCACTAAATATCTCTTACGATATTTAGAGGTTAATATTGTATATCGTAAACCTTTCATTTTTGTTTTGATAATTTGACATTGAGGCAAGAATATTAGAACATACATATTTTCGCCATTTGTGATGACATCGTACTACTTTTAAATCTGGTTCATGTCATTCCGGTTCTCATAGATCCTGTTATGCGTTTTTACTTTTAAAGTATTTGACGTAATTCTTTGAAACTATGTGAAATGTTGTTCCTTATTGGATGTTGTGCACCAGATGACTTGATGTTTGGCAATCTCAAGACTGAGCTCAGTCTCAAGTCGCAAAACCGATAAAATTCATAACATTATCGTTACATGTTAATGGTAAAGCTATTTGAACTTACTATTATATTATTACTATTCGGCACTGATATGCATTCATTTTTGTAAAATAATTGGAAAAAGATTAATCTTGATTGTTGAATTAAAGCACTTTTCTGAATCAAAATCTATGGACCAAGAATGTCAACACTTTACGGTACAAAATAGTTGCTTTACATCTATCTAAACAACAGGCTTCGCGAATGTAAGACGATTATATCGTATACCAAAAGGTATTTGAACGATATATTTTGTGAGCTGTGACACTGCTGTTTTGCGGGACGTTTCTAGCAGTAAGACTAGAACTGTAGCATTGCGTTACTAAGGACATATAGGTTTCAACGTCCAAATATCTCATTTCTTTATAGAGCAAGATTTAGGTTATGTTTTGTATAGTTTATATATATGACATGTATGAGTGTACGAAATATATGTATGGTAAAAGTTTCAAAAAATAAATGCAAAAATATATGACACGTTATTATTAAAGAGCAAATGAGTTATTTTTGTTAGGCATACGTTTCACGTTTTATTTTTAAAATGCCCGCACTAGTCTTGCTGTTTAGTAGTGTTAAATACAATTGTGAGGTAGTTTATATCATTTGATCTCGTAATGGATAACTTTTCTTCAATTGTGAAATGTGAATTGCAAAAGATACTTTTCAATTCGAAGAGAAAGTAAATGAAAACTGAAACATTTTAGGTAAAAGGCAATAAGGTGTTGTATTTAAGTGTTCATAAGATTTCCTGAAAGTTTAAAATATGTTAATTTTTTGTAAAACAATGACGCACGCCCGTTTAACGACCACCGACTTCACTTGATGTCACCATCTTCGGAAATTGGTTCTTCAAAGTTTTTACCAAGAATTATTGAATGTTTCAAACTTTTGGTTTTGTTTTGTAAAATGGTATTCATCAACACGATGGCTGGATTTACAATTGGAATTTTGAAGAATAGGGTCGACTTCGAGTAAGATTAATAATATATGAAAACACGTCAACAATTGTTTACGGCTGATTCAGGTATTTGATATAGAGAATCGGTTGAATACCACCTCTGTCCACATATGCATCACCGCTTTTGAAAAACTCTCAACTCTTGCTCTAAAATCCCTTGGCCCTTATCAAGCATCGAACCTGTATGGATTAATTGAAGCGTACCGTCTCTAGGTGTCATGCAGGAAACGTCAACCAACGTTTATTTTTCCTTTACAATTTTGCGGGTTGTGTTTCTTTTGAATTATCCATTGTTAAGAAATACTAATGGAAAGCAGATCGAACAATGGTAAGAAATATATTAATCCTCTATTAAAAACTCGACTTTCTTTAATTCCAATCACCTACACAATGATCTCCCTTGACGAGCATATACAAAACCAGCCACAACGTTGGAAAAAATATCGATTTCAGATTCAGTTTTTATTGTAAAAAATACGTGTAAATGCGATATGTTTTTAAATGTGCATAAAATATCATTGTTTTCAAGGTAAAAAAAAAGTGAAATACAATTTTAACTCTGTAAATAACGTCACCTGATTTTGAACATTACCACCTGATATGCGTGGAGGCAGTGATTACTGTACGGCATAGAAAAAATAACCGCTCTGTGGAATTTGCTTACTTTTATGCTTGTGACCTAAAAAAATAGTTCAGAAATTATTTAAAAGAAAAATATTAATATGCATTGACTTTATTGTTTTTTAATTATAAGCTGAAGAGAAAGTAATCCCCTTGTTAAAAACTTATTCCATTAACATATGTCATAAAGCTTTATAAAAAGAACCATCCTTCTTTTCAAATCTTCTTTTTAACTATTGACACATCATATATCTGTATTTTCTGATTGAAACAAGGGTATGTATACTGTTTAAAAGTTGTTTCTTGTGGAATTTCAAACGTTACGTGTGACACTGTTCTAATCATGTCATAGCCTTTTGAGTAATAGGACAGTCTTGTGGTGTTGTATAGGTAAGGTGAAACTAGTTTGTTGACAATCGTATGTCTTCGCCGGAGAAAAAAAATGTATTTTTCACGGAAAACATGAGTAATAATTTAAAAATGTAAACATGTAAACTTTATGCAAATGAACAGTATAAAAAGCTACCACCCAATTGTTCAACGTTTACAGGTCGAAATAAGAATGTATTCCTTTGCGAAACATAAATATTGTCTCGCACGAAATCATCAACTATAGTTTAAGATATTTCGCCCAATTGGGAACCGATTTGGGACATGCCCTTGTTACTGAAATGTTAACATGCAAATGCTGTTTTTCTTTAACATTTCAACATCTGCTCCGAATAATATATTTCAAAATTAATGTCCAAATTTAGCAGCTAGGAGAAGACTTGATGTTAAAATGGTTGAAGCGTTTCTACTGTTGGAATGGAGCACGACATTAGTTAGGCGTCTGCATCGACACAATAGAGTTTTTCAGAGCAATCATTTAATTACATTTGGAAACGGTCCCCGCAGCATACCATTAAGTGGTTTAGACGGAATCACCATAATTCACCTAGACCTTGTATATATTATACCTCTATAATGCTGTGACGACCATCAAACGCAAAAGAGAAAGAGAAACAATCAGCAAACTTTACACAGAAGTGGCATGTATTAACTAAAATATTTTATAAAAGTATTTTCAAGTAAGTAATAATGTAAAAAAAATAGAAAAAACAATAATATTTTCCAAAAGTTCAGAAAAAAATATTTTACTAATCGTGTACACAGAATGAACTTAACATGAAAAATTGAATACACAATGTAAGCCCTATTTATTAAATTATACACACTTTTAGACACTCAAAATTTCCCCCATAAAACGTTCAAATGTCATTCTTGCTGTAGAACATAAATAAGTCCAAATATTCGAAAATTTCTAAAGAAACATTAATTTGATATTAAACCTCGAATTTGAGAAGTTTGCCCTTACATACAAAATGATATTTTTCCAGTACACTCTATCTGCGGGTACTTTTCTCAAAAATATTTATTATATAACAATTGTGTTATTCTAAAATTGTTGTACGTGAAAAAAATATAAAATTATAGAACATTATAAGCAAATATTGACGAAAACCTTCTTATACTATCAAAGAGAAAAAAAAAGTGTTTTTTTTACTGAAACAAATCACCATACATAGTAAACGATAATTAAAAAAACAACTGATTGAAACACACAGTCCCTTATAGAAATATGGTTTTGATTCAGTAACAAAGCCATCTGATATATCTCATCCTCGTTTTGCTAATTATAACGACAAAAAGCGAAAGAAAAATTGTAACAAAATGTGAAACAGTGTGATAATCATACCGTGTTTGCATGATTCCCACAGTCAACCGACTGGTAAGCTCAATCGGTAAGGCCACTTATTTTCTTTGTTTCGATCCAACGGGCGCACGTTTCCTTCTTAGTGTTATGCATTGCTTAAACGGATATTATAATGATAAACAATCACAAATTATGTAACTGTGGTTACATATGTCACCCGTATGTGTGCGCATGTATCGGAGTACATCAAAGTCATATATATGTTATGTATATAACACGTTTTTTTCTAAAACGTTGCTTCCAATAAACAATATATTTTCCTGACTTTTTGAGAATGATCTGACCAATTAGGAAGAAATCTGAGGTTGGACTATCTCCTAGTCAGATTATATTCAAATTCAAATGCATCAAATTAAACGATTTTCCCCGTAAAGACGTATTTAAAGAAGTTAGGCTCTTTCAAAGTTTATCGTTTTGTGATATCTGATAGGGATCGACTTGTATTTCATTTCAAAGATGTTTTATTGGAGTGATAAAAGTATGTATTACGATTTCTCAACGCAATGCAGCTTTAACTCAATATAAAAAGTAAAGAAAGGAGATTCGACTGCCTTATTCTCGCAAATGATATTCAATGAGCTTAGATTTAGATTGCCCACCAAGCATATCTCGTATTCTCATCAATATACCTTATAGAGTTGTAATGACCCCAGGCGAAATTCTATTTTGAGATACGCACGATAAATTAATTGCACGAATTGTCTGATTAACTCTGGTCTTACTGAATACATTTACCAGCGAATGTCAGGTACACACTTTCACATGCTGAGCTACACTAGGATATGGCATTTACAAGCGAATGTCAGGTACACACTTTTACATGCTGAGCTACACTACGATATGGCATTTACAAGCGAATGTCAGGAACACACTTTCAAATGCTGTGCTACACTACGATATGGCATTTACAAGCGAATGTCAGGAACACACTTTCACATGCTGTGCTACACTACGATATGACATTTACAAGCGAATGTCAGGAACACACTTTCACATGCTGAGCTACACTGCGATATGGCATTTACAAGCGAATATCAGGTACACACTTTCACATGCTGAGTTACACTACGATATGGCATTTACAAGCAAATGTCAGAAACACACTTTCACATGCTGTGCTACACTACGATATGACATTTAAAAGCGAATGTCAAAAACATACTTTCACATGCTGTGCTACACTACGATATCACATTTACAAGCGATTATCAGGAACATACTTTCACATGCTGAGCTACACTACGATAAGGCATTTACAAGCGAATGTCAGGGACACACTTTTACATGTTGAGCTACACTACAATATGACATTTACAAACGATTGTCATGAACACACTTTCACATGCTGAGCTACACTACGATGTGGCATTTACAAGCGAATGTCAGGAACACACTTTCACATGCTGTGCTACACTAAGATATGGCATATACAAGCGAATGTTAGGAACATACTTTCACATGCTGTGCTACACTACGATATGGCATTTACAAGCGAATGTCAGGAACACACTTTTACATGCTGTGCTACACAACGATATGGCATTTACAAGCGAATGTCAGGAACACACTTTCACATGCTTTGCTACACTACGATATGGCATTAACAAGCGAATGTCAGAAACATACTTTCACATGCTGAGCTGCACTACGATATCACATTTACAAGCGAATATCAGGAACATTCTTTCACATGCTGAGCTACACTACGATACTTATGGCATTTACAAGCGATTGTCAGTAACATACTTTCACATGCTGAGCTACACTGCGATATGACATTTGCAAGCGAATGTCAGGAACACACTTTCACATGATGTGCTACACTACGATATCGCATTTACAAGCGAATGTCAGGAACACACTTTCACATGCTGAGCTACACTAAGAAATGACATTTACAAGCGATTGTCAGGAACATAATTTCACATGCTGAGCTACACTGCGAAAAATTAGTGCCATTTTGCCACGATCAGAATTTGGTGACCCAATATGGAAAAAAATATGGGGCCAACGCGTGACCAGCCCTGGACCAATGGCGTTGCATCATTCATGCTGATCATTCTCGATCAGGCTGTATAGAGTACGCCAAAGGGCCGAAGGCTTTAAAGTTTGACTAGCCCAAAAGATGAATGTTTTATTCTAGTTAGTGATTATTCATAGCCCAACGTGATTATACATAGCTCATATGTAATCGGTGAGTAAGTGCCAGATATTTATATCAATTTTAAAATCCTTAATGCAATAACTTGTCTTTTTACCAATACAATTTGTTTGAAACTTTTCAGGACTGGCTTACACATGATTGCTTTCAAACTATGACATTAAAACTGCGCTTTCACTTTTTAGAACAAGTTTCAAATTGGCGATAGTTTTGTCGCAGTTGGTGAGAGTGTTATCATCTGCACAATTGAAACAATTGGCATTTTCTACAAAGAAGAAACTTTTATTAAGAAATAACTTCAAAGATCAGAGGACCCATAATTGATCCCTGAGGCAGTTGTTTAGTAATGGGCATCTACGCACTAAGAAAATTGCCTTTTTTACGCATTGACGATTTGAAAGATGTGAATCATTAAGAAGTAAGACAGAAGAAGACAAAAACCCATAGGTTGAAAGTAACTGAACAATCAGCTGATAAAGGAGATAGTCGAATGCCTTGGACAGGTCCATAAGAACGGCTGCAACATATTGATGTCTGTCAAGGCAGACTTACAGTCTTCCATTAGTCTTAGAAGGGTTCCTTTATGTGTATTATTTTGTTTGTTTGCCTATGACAGGTACACTTAAAATATTAGCATATTATCTGGGGTCACTTCTATACAAAAATGATAAGTATACACAGGTTATCATATGGTTAGTTTGCATATAAAAACAATATATGGTTAAATATTGACCAATCAAACACATATAATAAAAACCCTAATTGGCCGATATTAGGTAGATAGCGAAAAAACTGATATGAACATGCTTTATATAATATTGTGTTGCTACCTTAAACTGATTTTTTTTGCGAATATTAGTAGTTTATAAAAGTGATAATGATGAAGATCACAATTATTAACTTTCATACCAACACAAGTTCATCATTACACGATACAGCCAAGATAAACACAAGCGATTAATTTTAGGTCATGCTTTGTGTCGAAGTGGAGCTACCCGGCTGACAGTATGAATTAATTACGTTTGCTTGTGTTAGTGATAGGCTTTCATGTTTATATATCACAAGGTATGTACATTCATATTTGAAATATTTATGAGTTTTGCAGTTGCAAGCCCTACCATTGGGATAACAACCTTTGCCTTACAGGTTGTCAGTGTTCGAAACGTTATCATGTGGTACAGTCTCCATTATAAACTATTAACTGAACGCCCTTTGTTTTACAGGTCGTCAATGTTTGAATAGCCATTAAAATACCATTGAGTAACCCCCTTTTGAGACTCCATGACGAGGGACAAATTCCATTAACAACAACCATTGAGTTTACTCCGTTGCATTATCAGTCGTTAGTGTTCTAATCTCCATAACGGGGGGGGGAGGGAACTCCCTTAAAATACCATTGAGTAAGCCACTTTGCATTATCAGTCGTTAGTGTTCTAGTGTTCTAATCTCCATAACGGGGGGGGGGGGGAGGGAACTCCCTTAAAATACCATTGAGTAAGCCACTTTGCATTATCAGTCGTTAGTGTTCGAATCTCCATAACGGGGGGGGGGGAGGGAACTCCCTTAAAATACCATTGAGTAAGCCACTTTGCATTATCAGTCGTTAGTGTTCGAATCTCCATAACGATGGGAAAACTCCCTTAAAATACCATTGAGTTAACCACTCTGCATTATATTTCGTTAGTGTTCAAACCGCCGTGACGAGGGACAAACTCCTTTAACTCTGCATTACAGGTTGTTATTGTTCGATACGCCATGACAAGAGACAATCTCCGTTGAAATACCACGGAGTTAAATACTTTTATATTACAGGTCTGATGTGTTTGAAATGCCATTGGGTTGTACAGCCACGACACTGCATGACCCTGTCAGCTGTGCAGATTCTGATGTTGATATGAATTTGTCAACCTAAAAAAAATACCATTATAAAAGCTATTGCGGTTGATCACTATACCATATATTTGTAAGAAGCGTACCATTTTGTCCGTGATCATCTCAATTTTCAAACACACGCTTTGATTGGTTTCATCACAACAGACGTACACATGACAAAAATGTGTTTCGAGTGATATAATTATGTTTTCAAATACTACTTCAATAAGTTCGTGTATATTTCACATTTACAATAAAATGGGCATAAATTATTCAATCTAAGTATATCTACTTTAGGTGTGTTACGCCGAAAGAACGGTAAATGACCTGTACGAGGTCGCTTCAACATTGGAATGTACGCCAAAACAGGCAAGTATTTTTAAAAGTTATTTTTATAAAACTTAAAAAATTAGATTGATTTAATGTTTATTATCATATCTTACAATATTGTAGTATTTCAATTAAACTATGTACACTTCATGGACAACCTAGTATACTAATAAATGCTTTAGTAGGGGTGATGTAACCATAAGTGGCCATTCGTGTGGTTACATGTCGGGCTGTTATGAGACACATGGGGTATTTGTGCACATTTGGTTCACTTGACTGAACTCTGTATTTTAACTAATTTACGTGATTTTAATGTTATAGAACGATTGAGGGATTGAAATGGATAAAAGTCACTTGCAAACTGTGTTTTTCTCAATGTAATGGTTAAAGCCAGTAACTGTTTCATTAAATTTAATTAATAACGATTTTTCAAAATTCTAAAATCTGTGTTAGTTGCCCTCCGACGTCATGTTTGTTTCGTTTGTTTCGTTATACACACGTTTGACTTTATTAACATTACCTTTAAACAAGGTTTCAACTGATTGGACTGTCCCTGTATTTGTTTCTTATTTCCATATGTCCTATTTCTCCTCGCCCATAAGTCTCCCTCTGCCGTAAGGCAATACCGACATGTTTAATGGACATGTTAAATGCATTTTCACTGGAATAATTTAATATAAAATCGGTCTCCCATTAGCAAAAAATTTTCATAAATGTATGCTAAAAACATGTTATCACCAGACAATGTCAACACATTTTGTTTTGTTATGCAGTCTTTTGAACTATTCCGCGTGTTGATTTGGTTCGATTTGATTAATTGACTTTCTTCATATGAAAATAAACAGCAACCCCTTAGCAATAAAAAAAAACAAAGAGAAGATAGTAAAGTTATTCATATTATTTATTTTAAATTTCAGACATGTTCAAACTCTTCATCAACCTCTCAGTTCAGCAGATGTAAACACTGCTGTGACAGCCCGCTCTGTAACAACAAGGGCTGTGGTGAACCGGGCAAGCAACTTCTTTGCCATCATTTTATGCCAACAATTTTAGTATTGTCTAAGCCTATTTGTTATTTGCGAAATAATCGGAGTGCACACACATTTTTCAAAAACCGCTAAAGACAACTACATGAAAAATGGTGCAAATGTTGCAAGCCGCAAATCTAAAGATACGCAACGATTGTGGTTCTGTGTTTTAACTGAAAATGAAGAGATGCATGATACCCCTTCCATCCTTCACCTTTGAAGATTCAATGTTTTAAAGTCACGCTCATACATTACTATTATTACAGTTAAATTATTTAAGATGAAATTCAACTATTTATATACGTTTAAATTATTACTGTGAAGATATGATTTTGCATGTGTTTTGCACTGCATTCACAGCTTCACTTTCAGTAATATCATAAAGCGTATAATAAATTATTGAACATATATCATGTATTTTTTTTTTTAGATTTTTAATGTGTTTGTCCCTGTAGTTTTGGGATGTTTGCATTCGGCTTAATACTTTTCAAATATTTTAGCATTTTGAAAGACACACTTACTAATTATAAATGACTACATTGACCTAAGCTTTACAGCAGACACAACCGTTTGCTAATTTGAATTTGGAGACATACTTGCAAGGGCGTTTGGAACAAAAATGCTTAATGAACCTTTTTATCTCTGCCCCAGACGGTTTGGTCTAGTTTGAAAGGACCTTAAGGAACAGTACATGCTAATACTCCGATCTTTATCTTAATCAAAATTATACAATAAATAGTTTCATCATATATAGGCCCTGGTTGTGTGCAATAAATAATAACATTATAATGAGGTCGTGGTCGTCTTCGAAGTCAATATATAGTATCATTATAATGAGGCCGTGGTCAACTACGACTCCAATTAAAAGTTATTTTGAATAGAGGCTGCAGTCGTCTGCGAAGTTTATAGATAGTTACAGCATACTTAGAGCCCGCGTTCAACTGCAACAAACTCATAGTTTTATCATAAATAGGCTGCGGAAAACTGCGATGCCAATCAATATATACATCAAAAAAAGGCTGCGGTCGACTACGAAGCAAATAAGAATATCTGGAAAAATCATAGAATCGATGTGTAAAAAGCTAGAGCAAGACTTCGTTTGATTATGAATAACTCTTAAGCAAGATATTATAAAGAGCTGTTTAACAATAGTATATAAAAGTGGCTATATAGGATATTTTCCGTCACATGTCGTCGCGTCGCATCACGTCGCGTTCCAAAAACGTTGTATCATATGACTATATCTTTTTTTATATTTTGATGTGATTGTGTGAGTCATATTGAACTCGCTTGCAGATAACATTATTTAATCGAAAATATACAGAATAGAATATTGTAATTTTTTTCACAAGTTATGATCATCGTTGTAGGTATGCAGTGTGGCTGGAAGAGAAGTATTTGGGACAATGGTTTTCTCGTCGAAATGCCAATTTGTACGTATTCCATCGTAATATTTCCTCTTGAATATAAGACCTACTGACTCCGAAGCATCCTGATGAAATTGTCAAATATCATAACTACAGTAATGAAGATATTAGATAGTTGCTTAAGACAAACGCATGTACTTTGACATGAATATTGACAATACGAGACAATCATATAAGCCAACACGCAATAAGTCGTATGCCAATGAGTCATCAATGTGTAGCAATATTCGGCGGTTATCGCAAAATTCCCTTTGAAGTGTTATCGACATTAATAGCGAGGAGCCCTTTATTGAACAGAAAGATTGCTACAAATTAGATATATACATACAGTGGGAAGCAAAGTAATCTAGTGTGGAGTCATCGGATGCTGTCTACGACGTGTCGTAAACACTGTTTTGTTACAGTTTTAATTAAACAGGCGCCTTAGTTTAAAACTGGGATTAAGACATATATCTAAACAGTGCATCTAGATAGTTGATTTTTATCAAATATCTCACAGAAATATTCATATGGTGATTGTACATACCACCTTAAAAGTGAATCGGAGTCTTACATTTAGATTATCGACATATATTTGTCAAAGGCGCTTAACATGTGTCGTGTTAACAGCGGATAGCGTTAAAGAACATTTACTTAAATTAAAACATTAACAGTCATTCTAATCACATTTTGTTTATTAATTAAGACTTTATTAGTCATTTGAAGTACAATTTGATTGACGTTTATGAAAGCAACAGTTATAAAACATACATGGATAAATGACAATGTCTGACTGTTTGCACATTTAAGGCATGCGAAACACACCATTCGGGCGAAATACTCATTGGTCGCCGGCAAATTTCAGAGTTGAAAAGAAGGTCTGGCGACAGCCGTGGTTGTACCGCATGTTGCTTAAGTGACCTCTGTAATGACGAATGCGTCCAATTAGGTACATATATATCATAAATTGTATGCCTCTGTTTTTGAGTGCCTCCACAAAACCATCTTGAATTCGCTAGCGCGTAGCACCTGATTAAGCGTGAAATTATTTTCATAGCATCATTCAGGTAATGCCCATAGCTCCTAGGGACACTCTTGTGTCAACAGTGCTCTTGACTAGTATAAATTACAATGTATTTTTAAGCAGGATTGTGTTAATATGTTTTAGCTATTCGTGCTTATATGGATTGATTAACGATTTTATGAATATTGTTGGTAATAGTGTGCATTTACTTAAACCTACTGAACTATTCAATTTTTCATAACTTTAATAGTTTTCCTTAGAAGTGTTTGTTTGAGTTATGTATAAAAAACAGTTTTTTACTGATATTAGTATATAGTTCGATGCTCAGTCCGTGTTGTTTTGTACGTTAGTAATATATGTAAGTGTCTGTTAGTCCGTTTCTGTTAAGCCTTAACTTTATGTCTTTAAAATATATTTTCCTTAAATATTTATCTTTTGCAGTTTGCATTGTATTAATATATAAATTCAGATTTTGTCAATGTTTGTTTGACAAGAAACGCAAAACAGTGTTTATATTCAAGATGTGGTTTTCAGTTACGCAAAATCTATGCGGCAGTGGATGGAGACTGGGGATCCTGGGTCGGATGGACAAATTGTGATACGAAATGTGAAAGAGGAAAGCAGTTCAGAACACGAATGTGTAACAATCCTGCCCCGCTTCACGGCTGCGCAAATTGTACTGGAGAGGGAATAGAAACCAAAGGTATAGTGTGGTTCTGTCGTTTCATAACCAAAATCGTCGAAATTTCTTTTCTTTGTTCGATTCATTATGTACAGAACAATAATGACCGAACGAATTTGTATCATTTAAATGCTGGAATGCTTGTTAATGAATCATACGTCGTATTGGTCGTTGTGTAAGAAGGACGAGACACAATAATTTAACATGTTTACATGCATGATGGTTCATATCTGGCTTGTCTAAGCGCAATATGAACTCTTATTTCTCCATCGTCCGTCATTTGTCATCTCTCATCAAGTTTTGTTTTCTGTACACTTCGGATGCCACAATTTTGTAGTAATGTTTTTGATAATTTGGAAAAATTAGAATATTGGTCATCTCGGGTAAAAATTATATAAATATGTCAATGTAAGAAAGACCCATTAGACCTTTGTAAGACTTAATTGGAAAACTTGCGTTCAAAACATCATGTATGGATATTGGTTATCTGGGGATAAACAAATTGGTTACAAAGTGATATTTGTAACATAGACAATAGAGTCTGCTTGTCAATTTCCATTTCCGACACTTGATCAGAATGATTTTCTTTATGAAGTTTCGAACAATTTATAATATGCGGCGTCTATGGTGAAGACTTATGTCAGTAGCTCAAGTCTTAGAAGTAACTGTTATAGGTTATGCTTATTAAACCTGATCAGCGAATATTCCGGGTAACAATATGCTTATGTGTAACCATGCTAATGAAGGCCATTTCGGATCAAAAGGAAAGACACAATGCGTCTCTTTCCATTTAATGATACGTTAAAACTCCATCGATTGTGAACATGTAACGACTTTTTTGTTGCATTTGTATTAAAGCACAAAACGTATTGTTACAGCTTTCGCTGACTGTTGGGAAATAAAGCAGCATCTTGGCAAAGTGCCCTCGGGCGTCTTTCACATAACAACATGGAAATCACACCAAAATGAGAGTGTTTACTGTGATATGAACACTGATCATGGAGGATGGACTGTGAGTGCTTTAAGTAGTGCTTACAGTATATACATAATATTTAAACCGATTGGAACAAGTGGCAAATAGTCTTTACGTTTTAAATTACCCATTTTAGGGGGCATATTATAGGTTAACGCTTGATATATGTTTAACTCAATTGGCTTTAGTTACCAACCATAAACAAGCATATGATAAGTGTATATACAAAGTAAAGGCCATATGTTGGCGCTTTATATATGGATACTTTATGGCCACATTGTTATTTATATAACGTTATTCATATGTTCTAAAATCTTAAATAATTGAAACACAATAATGCATTTGTTTATTTTACATCAACCTAGAGTGTGTCCCTTTATTAGCATCATATCATATATATTGAACACTGAATTGTGCATTACCAGGAAAAAGTACCTTATTAATACTCAAGTGATTTTATATCGATGGCCGAAATTGCATATATCTGATGCAGAATCGATCAGTCTGAAGAAATCAGGTTCGACAAATGCTTTTACTTTTACTTTGTTAGGTATTCCAACACCGCGTTAACGGGAGTGTGGACTTCTACCAAAACTTTTCCTCATTCGAGAATGGCTTTGGATCTCTGCAGGGTGAATTTTGGTTGGGTATGTCAGCGTAATGATCACATTGTGCACATATGTGATCACTTGTTTAAAGATGCACTCCCAAATAAGAATACCACAATTTACATAATTGTTTTATATACCAAAAAGGAGGAATACACCTCGAAAACAATGGTCTTATGAAGGATACCGAGTTTAATTTGAAAGAAAGGTGCGAAAAACACTGTCTTTCTACCTTATGAGTCGGTAGAAGATTGCGCAAAATCTTTTATTTAGCACTCACGAATCATTTAATATGTTTGCGTTTTTAAATACACTGTTTTAATCTTGTTCTCAGTAATTGATATTTTCCATAAATGCATTATTTAGTAAGTAGTTAAAGGTTTATCACTCATAGCTTATGTTTGTTATACAAGTATATGTATCGATTTTGAATAAGAATAAGATCGTCACCTTAACAATATTGCTGCGAGTCGTTGATTAAATGTGTTGGCATAAAGAACAAGTGTTCCTCTGTGCTACTTGTTTGCGCACTACCTCGTTCGAGAATTTGAACATTGTTCCGGTTCAGATTCCCTGGTATGGTAGCACGAGAACAGAGATTTATGAAAATATCAGATAACCTACAAATAAACAAGTTTAAAGAGAAAATTTGCAAACTGAAATTTACATGCAACATCTGGACACTTTTTTAGATATTTTTAACTGCAATAAAGAAATATATAGACATATTAAAGGCGCCGTTGTCGGTTTAATATGTGGCGGTAGATTATATGATAGTTTATCAAGATATATGTCATACCTCATTTTAAAAAAAAAATAGTGAATGGTGGTATTCACGTCGATACAGTTTAAAACATTATAAAGGCAAACACTTTACTTTGCCATAAGTTGTTTTGTTACATACGTCCTATCTATATAGCGTGTAAAACTATATCGAACAATAGGCAATGCATAGATGCATTATCTGTGAATCTTTATTGTCATATATAATTGGCAAAAGTATTAAATGCTAACTATATAATCTACTTGCAATATCTGTTTTTCAGGCCTCAAATTGGTGTATGAAATGACATCCCGGACAACGAATGATCTAAGGATTGATATCGCACGAGCAAACGACAGCACCGCATTTGTAGTATACACTGACTTCAGTGTGGGAGCCGGCACAAATTATACGTTACACGTAGGAAATTCACGGTCAGAAAGTGGTCGTAAGTACGAGTATGTTTTTAAATGTTTTAGTGTCAACATCTCCATTTTAAATTTAGCATTTTTTTTTAAAAAAAGCCCCGTTAGTCTTAAGTTAGCCGCTTCACCAGTCGAACTTTTGAAGGTTTTATGCACCCGTCCTGCGCCCCTTCTCTCCTTTATAATCCAAGATTATGTCTTTATATCAATATAATGGGATATTTATGAATAGAAAAGAACACTATTTTGTTAATCCAATCTGGTTACAGTTAAAAGTTATCATATTCATAAAGTATTACTAGACAAAATAATGTTAATTTAAGTTTTGCTGCTTTATCCTAGAAGGCGATCCCAAGCAGTAAAACTGTATCTGAAAACTATTGCTCATTCGTACATCCAACACTCTTCCATAAATTTTACAGTTATCTGAAGACAAATATGGGTTTTACGTAAACATTTAACCGTACTGTCAAAATGCGGAATAACGTATGCATACTTTAAGCATGCATTTGATCAAATAATTTACTGTTTAGTTGCAGTGCTTACAGATGGATTCGAGCCGATTAATATCTTCGCGAACAGTTCCGCCTTTTCCACATGCGACCATGACAATGACGTTTGGCCATCAAATTGTGCTCTTGTATTTCATGGAGCATGGTGGTACAACTATTGCATATATTATTCGAACCTGAATGGCCATTACTACACACCAGGAACATATGTCGCCAACAGAACAGCTATGACGTTTGATAGCAAAGAATCATTAAAAACTAGCAAAATGAAGTTCATGCCTACAGTATAGACATTTTTTACAAACATGTATATGTCTAGTCTAGTTTTGGAAATAATGTACTAAAGTAAACCATACTTCATTAGGATGAAAATATGAGTTAGTGTATTTAAAATACTATCATCGATTGTATCTTTATTTTCATTGCATATTGAGTTACCATGGTTATATTATATTTGGATATATTACAGAATAACACAATAATGACACTACTGATACGGTATAATATGTGATTAACATACGAAAATCGGTCCTTATGAGGATACATGACATGTTCAGTTTTTTTTAATTTTCTAAATGTGCTATGTTTCAAAAATGAAGTGCTGAAGTTTTAAGCTTATATCTTGAATATTGACTGATTGAGGACACATTTCAACAAACTTCCTGACATTTTCTCTCAGTCACAGTATAGCCTTTGGAGAGTGAACATCGCTCAAGTATAGTAGTAAAGGTTAAACTAATAGGGTTGAGTTGGTAGTTTATCAGTATCGCGTAATCGATTAATAAGGAGTGTACCCCTGTAATAAAGTTTTCTGACTTGTTTTCTGTTCTTTCAATTGTGTGCAAATTATGTTGCCAATCACACCTCTTCTTGATTCATGTCTTTAACGTCAACAGGTCGCATTCCAATTGTTCTATGATAGATCTTGTTTTAATTGTCAGTAATATATTGTAGCACGGGCAGATATGTTGCCGTTTCCTTGGACGAAAAAAAGCGCATGAGACGAGTCGTGATGGTTCAAATGGCTCTCACTGGTGTAGACGCCTTAGTTTCGTTTTGAGTCGGGAAATAATGGATTTATTTTTGTTTCTTGCGCTCGTGGACTTTCCTGGCCTTATATTTCTGACCTGAAAATAAAATATTTGTGTAGCAGTTGTCAACAATGATTTTAGCGGCATGTTTGGGATCATAATAAATTGTTTTTAAATAATCTTTCCAAGAAGCAATGTTCACAGTTCCGAGTTCACAGCATAAATGAACAAATTTAAACGTCTTGTATCAATTGATATATTTTATTTTTTCTCTCCACTGACGTCACTATCAGATTTTTTATCTTTACCATCTCCATCGTCGGTAAATACCATATCAAATAAATCTTGAAAAGAGCTCTTGTGCTTTCTTAATGCCTTTGTCACGGATGAAGTGGTACTGTGTCCTTTGGAATGAGTTTATCAATATTAGCCATAATTTTGGTATGCAATCTACTGTTTCTGAGTGGTAAAATGTAGTTATCTATTAAAGCTGTATATTTGGTGAAAAAAAAACCTTTTCGTTATAGGGTTGTATGCGCTCTGTTGCCATTTCCTGCGCCTCGCCATTTTTTTCTCCATGGTCTATAAAAGTGTTGTAAAATTTACAAATTTTTCGTCGTTAGTTTCTTGGGCTTTTTTCCACGATTGTACATACGCCTTGTTATCTTCTACAGAATCATCCTGCTCAATGTCACTATTGTCTTCATATTTTCGTTTTTATTAACTCTCTATGTTCAGGACACCAACCATTTTTAACGTGTCTATGCACGTCATGTGTGGTATCAAATAGTTGTCCACAATCATCACAAGCTTGTCCTTTATCCATATTTTCTGGTGATGGCTCTTTTACGATGATCTCCGTCTGAATGCAAGTTGCTGAATGATGAATGTCTGCTAAGAGTAAGTCTGCTTGAGAAGATAAGCTGCTAAATGAGTATTTTTTAAAGCTAGCGATATTTTAGTTGGTTTTATTACCGATATATTCAATAGAATTCTAGATTGTGGAGTGTTCCCTAAAGCATGGATTAAAAGCATTATTATTCCTACACACATAAAAGGAGATAAAAATGATGTAGCGAATAAAAGAGGGATAACTTTGATGAGTAACTTTGGGAAACTATTTACTTGTGTTTTAAACCAGAGGAGAACTGCCTGGTGCGAGGAGAATAATACCATATCTGATGCGCAGTTTGAATTTAAAAAAGGTCCACTGTCGAGGATGTTTTATTCTCCATTCACTTATCGAAAACTATTTAAATGCAAATAAACGTTTGTATTGTTGTTTTATTGATTTCAAACGCTGTTTTGACTCGATATATAGAAATGCGTTGTGGTTTAAGCTAAAAAACTTTGGCCTCAATGGAAAAACACTGAGAATTATACGCAATATGTATCAATATGTTAAATCATGTGTCAAAGGACGTGATGGATACTCAGAGTACTCCGACATAGCATTAGGCTTAAGGCAGGGGAAGATCATTTCTCCGATAATGTTTTCATTGTACATCGAAGACCTAGAGCTATATTTACAAAAAAGGATAAATTGTGGCATAGACATTAATGATTTATGTGTTATACTTTAATTGTTTGTAGACGATATGTGTACACCAGGCGTGACACCACAATATCTACAAACCTCGTTAGATAGATTTTTGAATATTGTACAAACTGGGGCTTAGAAGTAAACGCTGCTTGGACGAAACTAGTAGTATTTAGAAAAAGAGGTGCCATGAAAAGAAATCAGTTATGGGCATATTCTTCTGAAACCGTCGACCTCGTATATGCTTTTAATTATCTAGGGGCAACGTTAAATTATACCGGTAATTTTAATCTTAGAATACAGGCTATGCATGGAAATGCATTGAAGGCAATGCATACGTTGCTAAGCGAGCTTAAGCAATACGAGACTATGAAAAAATTGCGTTACAGTGATTCGATGCGTTTGTTTCCCAAATTGTGTCATATGTGTGTGAAGTTTGGGACTTTAGCAGGTCTAAACTTTTAGAAAATATTCATCTTAATTTTTGTAAGATATAATTTAATGTTAGACAATTTACTAGCAAAGTTGCTGTATACGGAGAGCTAGATCGTTTTCCTCTGTATGTATATAAACATATTAAATTTTGGTTCATGTTTTATTAAACGGACAACATTATTTTAAAGGCTATGTTATCAAATGACCATCTGAGTGTTGAAAATAATAAACCAAACTGGTTTACTAACGTAAAGCAAATGTTATCAAGGTATGTATTTTTAAAAGTCTATGAAAATGAATTTTTGCAAAAGTGGCATGGCGGAATAAATAACAATGATGTACCGACCTTATATACCCTTGTCAAAAGTATACTTTATATTGAACCGTATTTAGAAAATATTATTTCAAGACACCTTAGAGTTGCCCTTACCAAACTACGCGTGTCTGCTCATAGTCTGAGAGTCCATACAGGAAGGTATGGACAAAATAGAATTGAAAGACATTTACGTGTATGCAAAATTTGTAACGTTAATGTTATTGAAGATGAATTCCACTTTATCCTTATTTGTACTTTTTACCAACAAACTAGAGAGAAATATATAAAGCGTTATTATAGACTAGGACCTAGCATGTTTATACTGGTACAGATTCTGTCACCAGAAAATGAATCTAAAATATTTACGCAATGAGATATTGTATCTAAAATTTATAGCACTATTCTCATTATGTTACTATTCACTATGTTTTGAACTAAACACTATTTGTCAATTATATTTGTATAGTGAACATGCTTTATATCCTTTATATGGTGAAACGTTTATATTCCTTATAAGATCCATCCTATTACCTTATGTCTTTTAGTTTAATTTGTTTAAATTTGCTTATATGTTGCAAAAAACTAAGTAGTTTACGTGAAAAAAAAATTGTTCTGTTCTGTTTTATAATATTGATTCTTTTGTGTAATAGATGTACCTGCACTCACTAATTTGTAGCATCAAACATACTTTGTAATTCAATATATGTAAAACAAATTGGAAATAGGTGCTCTTTGCTGACAGTTTGCAACTCTCAACTAATTTATTAGGGTCAATTGTGTACACAGCGGGGATTCGAGGGACCGTAAATTGTCCTCTTGGCAAATAACCAGATCTGTTACTTCGTCTGTAAATCGTGTATTTTGTGAATTTATAGATTTTTTCCGAGTACTGGAGTAGTAATTTGGTACTCGAGTACTCGGACGATCGATCGGGCACTCGAGTACTCGGTTACTCGTTGCCATTCCTAGTAAAAATACGTGTAAGTCTGCGTTTCTATCATACTTTATCGCTGTTACTGATGTACTTTTAATTATAGAATATGGTAAAATTGTTTAACATTATTTTAGAAGTGGTGTTTGAATATTGTTTTAATAAACAATGTTAGCTAATTTTCGTTACTTGTTTATTATTGAATGAAAATTAAACACTCCAGCGGGTAAAGGTATTCTCCAGCGATCTACTTTAAAGTGTCGTCTGCTCAGGTTTAACCTTTGCTTTACCATGTAAAGTATGGACTTAATGCATACGAATGAGAAGCTACAACAAATCAGATACGAATGCTGTTATCTGATTGGCTATACGATACAAAACTAAAGCTCAACTAAATTAAAGCTGTTAGTTGCTGAAATGAGAATATCGATTAGAAAACGACACTTAAATATTGATTGCACGAACATTTGGACTAGTTTGAACTTGTATAACGTATTTGTTAATGTATTGTCTGCTAATAATGTAATTTTGGACAGACGGCACACCAGCGCCGTTTATTGACCTCTAGTTAATGTACATGCATGCGCTGACCATTATAAAGGTAAAGCAAAGAAGAGTTGGTTTGACAAAGGGATGGAGCGCCTAGATCTGTCACCAGATGTACTGTCAAGTGCTTCTTCTTTCAAACATATCAACATGTACTCTGTCACCTATGCTGTGTTATTCATTAAGTCTAAGCCTACGTTTCTGTGATGTGTATTGTCTCATGAAATGTTTCTTAAATTTGCATACATGGGTTCACACGCACGCACACACACACACACACACACACACACACACACACACACACACACGCATGCACGTTACTTTATTTGTAAACGTAGGGACAATTGGGATTTAGTGTTCATTTACCGGTTTAAACCTTGTTTAGTCTTGCTTCGATGGCCGTTTGACGGCGGTAGCATCAACATTAAGTATTGTAGATATCTTGATTAGTGTGTGATATGTCTATTTTGTGTTGTACGTCGTGAGTCTCTATCTATTGTATGTTAGGCTTTAGAACAAGAATGGATTAAATGGTTGGATACTAGGCTTGTTCCTGTAGTTATTTTAGTTTTTAATTTACACATCCTGTTCCAAGGCGGTAATCTTAACTTGTTTTATATGAGTATATTGAAATAAATGTAATTTAATATCTGTTAGAAATGGGGGATCACAATAATATCAAATACATGTTGAAGCAATGCCAACTTATGATACTTATGAACATACGGAATACTATTATCCTGTTTGCGTTCCCATAACGACTTAAAATTACAAACCTAGGTTATAAGTGTCTTCAACAGATTCAGATAATTTTTCGACATCGCTTGATACCCTTATTTCAGAGCGTCTGCTTTAGAAGCGGAAGATCGCAGCCGCGTCTTTAGGTATAAGTTTATAGCATAT
This sequence comes from Mya arenaria, assembly GCF_026914265.1. Taxonomy (NCBI): domain Eukaryota; kingdom Metazoa; phylum Mollusca; class Bivalvia; order Myida; family Myidae; genus Mya; species Mya arenaria. The sequence continues at coordinate 4,479,053 of NC_069137.1, read as the reverse complement.
GCATTCTCTTTTTTATATCAATAGGCTATTTAATATTCATGGGCTATCTACGATCTGATCAATATAAATACCGGATAATGATATGTTGCATCGCATTGCTAGATATATCTGCGCTATTATCCACTGTAACCTTCTGTGTACAATCGAACACAGTATTTGAAAAATAATAATATGATGTTAAAATGAGATGATCTAGTTTCTATAAAATATAAACTCTTGGCTTTACTCAGAGGAATCTTAGGAAGAAACTAGAACGATGGGCAAATGAGGCGCCTCTTTTGATAATTGTTATCCTTTCCAGTTCTGACTTGCCTGGACAATTATTGACAATAATGAAGGATGATCAGTCAACTGCTAGCATTCAGCGTGTTTGACGCCGACCTCCCTGGTTGTCTAACGGAACAGGCAGCCGCAATTATCCGTACATTGTACTGTTTGATGCCCAACACAAACCTTTGTGTAAGTAATGATAATCAAAAGTTTGGTAGCGTTAATATTATCTATATCGATAAATATATAAATAACGGGGTAAAGGTTTTTTACATATAAAACTGTCATTATAATGTATCTGGATCAATGTATTGATTCGCACTTTTCAGATAGTATGTGAGTTACTCTGGCGGTAAGCTCAGTTGGAAGACCACCTAACCTACACACGAGTAGTCGCGGGCTCGGTTCCTGAACTTGCCGCATACATTTCTGTAACGCGCAACGTGAGTGTCTTAGAACGGTTATATATTGGTCTGCTGTCAGGTACTGAATCGCATATATATGTCAGAGAGTATGTGAGTTATCGGGATCGGCTAGCTCAGTTTGTAAAGCGCCTGACTTGCGAGCGGGAAGTCCCGATTTCGATTTCTTATGCGCCTGTTACATCTATCAAAAAAATAATTGATTACAACTTATTGAGAGGCATTAATCAGGTCATTAAATACCATGTTGGGTCAAACTAAAGGGTTTGAAGTACTTAACTGGCGAAGGTGTCTTTTGCATCAGATACATTTAAGTGTGGGCTTTTATTTGAGATCTGCGTCATGGGTGTGTACACTGTACATGTTTAAACGTCCCGCTGATATATAATACACATTTAATATATGTTTCTAAGTAACACAGGTTTCAGAATGCATCTCGAAAGTGAGCTTACGCTTATCATGTGTACACATGAACTGTACAGCATCACGAGGAATTCGTGAAGCGGCGTACACAGACGAGGACGGATTCCCCTGCGAGTTTTACGAAACGTTCAGACTTTAAAAGTGTGCCCACATGTAATACATATATTATAAGAGGATTCTTAAATCTCCATGCTTATATAATTGAGTAGAAAAGTTTGTTTTATTCCATGTTGTTTTTCTGCACTAACATAGACATGCAATAGGGGTTTGTAGAGATTATACAATATATTTTGCTGATATATTGCGTAATGGTAAACACATGACAGCTTGTTTAATTGATATTATAGCTTACCGTTCTTGTTTCAGTCCATCAACACATCATGATATGGGCTCGATTCAAATGAAACCGGAAGCGGTACCGGCGATTTATTGAATATATATATTTGATATAGTTCGTAATTTGGTGTTTGATTTGCATTTATTGTATTTGACCTCTCAGTAACTCATAAACTTGATGATGTGAGAATTGTATGTTGTTTATAACATGCATTAGGTTTTGTTGTGTTATTGAAATGAACTTTTCTGTATGTACGTAACACATTTAAACATTTACATTTTGTCTTGTATATGTATCTGTTTTGTATATATAATTATATGGTACTCATATATTAAGTCTAGCGAGAAATATAATTTCCTTTTATATACACATGTTGTGAACCGATCATTCAATCTACAAAGTTTTGTGGTTTCTTGATTTCTTTGCGAATATGATTTACTTTGGAAACAGAATGACTTAAATTATTTTTTATAAAACAAAAGCAACCACATCAAATTTACAAAAGTACAATGAAATCTTCAGGGACAAGTCATTTAGTATAATATTGAAATATAAACTCTGTTTGAATGTACACGATAAGGGCTCAAGAGACCCTGAACGAAAAACACAACCTTACAGACACCACAAACAGACCACACACGCGTCAAAATAGCTTCATCAATTAATTACCGCCTGTGAACGGTCAGTGAAATACAAGTGTACAGACACCACCAACAGACCACACACGCACTAATATAGCTTCATCAATAAGTGATGGGGTTACCGCCTTTGAACAGTTAGTGAAACACGAGTGTACAGATATCACTAACATACCACTCATGCATCAATATAGCTTCATCAATAAATGATTGGACTACCGCCTGTGATTGGTCAGTGAAACACAACCGTACAGATACCACAAACAGGTCACACACGCGTCAATATAGATTCATCAATAAATGGTGGGATTACCGCCTTTGACCGGTCAGTGGAATACAAGTGTACAGACACCACCAACAGGTCACACACGCGTCAATATAGCTTCATCAATAAATGATGGGATTACCGCCTGTGAACTGTCAGTGAAATACAAGTGTACAGACACCACCAACAGGTCACACACGCGTCAATATAGCTACATCAATAAATGATGGGATTACCGCCTGTGAACGGTTAGTGAAATACAAGTGTACAGACATCACTAACAGACCACTCACGCGTCAATATAGTTTCATTAATAAATGATGGGATTACCGCCTTTGAACTGTCAGTGGAATACAAGTGTACTTACACCACCAACAGGTCCCACACGCATCAATATAGCTTCATCAATAAATGATGGGATTACCGCCTGTGAACGGTCATTGAAAGATAAGGCTACTGTGGATTTAAACTAATTGTTGACATTGTTCTTTGCATTAATACATTGGCAATTACATATATTAATAGTTTATTTTGTAGAAATACGTCGTTTGAATTCAAATGTTTATTTTAGTTTTCTTTTTTATAATTCATTATTTCTTTTTTTTTGCAAAGCTCTGTTTATACACCTGAACAAGTTTCAAATAATGTGTTGTTATGCTTGCTAAAATTTGAATCTAAGGGTGTAAGATGCTTGATACGCTTTACATATTTTTTCATTGTCTGTAATGCTACAATTTAATGACCGGTGACCCCATATATGTGTGGTACATATTTTTTGGCTGTAATGCTACAATTAAATGACCGGTGGCCCAATATATGTGTGCTTCATATTTTTTTATTGGCTGTAATGCTACAAGTTAATGACTGCTGGCCCCATGTAGGTGTGGTGTATCATATTCATGTTATTAATATCAAACTATTTATTTACGTCATAAACATAACAGTAAAAAACTGAAACTGATTTATTTCATTAAACGCCTATTTCTATATAAATATTCAATGGCGTTGTACACACAATACAAAATATAAGAATCACAAATTATAGAACAAAATCAAACACTGAGACATATACCATATAAAACATGTCAAACGTAGGTAGCAAAACTATAAAACAATAAGAGAATTATTAAAATATTAACAATTCACGATACATACTACTTCTAAAAATTTAAATAATCTGCTTTAAAAAATGGATCGTTGTGACTAAAATAAATTTATACATCGATGCCACGAATAACAGAGGCTCTAATCAGCTGAATTATATTAATAAAAATAAAAATAAATTATACATGAGCTTGATTAAGATGATAAAAGTACACTCAACTTAAGACTTTAAACACTTTAAATTACAATATATTACAATAAAAAATAAATCAGGATTCTAAAAATTCATATAAATATCACAGAACACAAATAACAGAAACACGGATAAGTCCAATCAGTCTATCTTCTATTAAAACCACAGTATGAACAATGACTAGAAAAATGCATAAAAATCTCTAAAGAAGTGAGTTTTAAGATTCTTTTTGAACTGTTCTATGGAAGACGAGTTCTTGACGTGTACAGGCAGTTTATTCCAAAGAACTGGAACAGTACTACTAGACATATTCCGCAGAGAAGGTTTTTTCTATGTCGTACAGTAAGCACTGTCTCCACGCATATCAGATGGTGATGTTCAAAACCACGTGACGTTATTCACAAAGTTTCAATTGTATTTCACTTGATTTTTTTTAAAGTTCGGAAACAATGTTATATTAGGCACATTTACAAACATATCGAATTAATACGTTTTGTTGTGTTTTGTTTTAATTAAAACTGACAACTGAAATCGATCTTTGTTCAAACGTTGTGGCTGGTATTGTATATATTCATCAAGGGAGATCATTTCGTATGTGATTGGAATTTAAGGAGGTCGAATTGTTTAACAGAGGATTCAAATATGTCTAACCAATGTTCGATCTGATTTACATATGTTTTCGTTTAGTATACCTTAGCATAAGACAGTTCAAAAGAAACTCAACTCGTAAAATTGTAAAAAACCAACGTTTGTTGTCGTTTCCTGCATGAGACCTAGAGACGGTTGTCCGGTTAGTGCAGTGGTTAGCGCATTCGCTTCTCACCAAGGCGACCCGGGTTCAGTTCCCGGCCTGGGCGTATATGAGTTTGATAAGGGGTCACCAAGCAAGACAAGTGGGTTTTTTCCGGGTACTCCGGTTTCCCCCACAACACAAGACCACACTCTAGCGCTACATCGTGCCAACGAGAGTGACTTAGTTTCAGCTATCATATCACAATCGTTGTAAAATATATAACGTTTAAATTAAACCTAGAGACGGCACGCTTCATTCAGCCAATACGGGTTCGAAACGTGATAAGGGCCAAGAGTTTTTAGAGCAAGTGTTGAGAGGTTTTTAAAAGCGTTGATGCATTTGTGGACATTGTGGTATTCAATCGATTATTCTATATCAAATATTGCAATCAGCAGTAAACATTTTTGACATAATTCATATATTTTGAATGTTACTCGAAATTGACCGTATAGTTTCAAATTCCAGTTTTAAATCCACCCATTATATTCATGAATACCATTTCACAAAACAAAACCAAAAGTCTTGAAACATTCAATAATTATTTGTTTAATCACTGAAGTACATATTTGCGAAGACTGTAACATCGGATGAAGTCGCTAGTCATTAAATGGGCTTGTGCCATTGTTTTACAAAACATCGACATACTTGAAACTCTAAGGAAGTATTAGGGACACTTAATTACAACACATTATCGCTTTTTACCTTAAAAGTTTTATTTTTTATTCATTTATTTATACAAACTTCCTCACAATGTTATTAAACAGCAAAAGTTAAGTTAACACTTTGATCAAATTTGTTTTTTCGGTGTGTTACCTAAAGCAGGAATATTTCTACTAAATACACCTAATACTTATAGTTCAAACGTATGCCTTACAACAAATAACTCGTTTGTTAATTAAAAATAAAAAGTCATATCTTTTTTTTTTATATTTATTTTTAGACACTTTTACCATTCATACATTTCATACACACATAAGAGTCAAAGTATGCACTGACTTGTGAAAACAAATAGTAATAAGCTAAAAGGTAAACCTCAAGTACTTTAATGATATGATTAGGGATCTCATCTCTAACTGCAGACGAAGGAATACAATTTCGAATATCTAATTTGTAAGGTTTCTGACTAAGTTAAGACTAAGATCCTTAAATACAACGAGTACTTGTAGTATTTTTAACTGAACTTGCCCATAGACTTGTTTATGTTGTCGCAAACTACAATCCTTAAATTTGCTTTGCAATCGGCATCAATATTGGCATGACTATTCAATTCGCGTCAATTCGCATCCTTGTGTCTATGCAATTCGCATTGACATTTCTTTTTCCATGTTTTTGTAATACACATTGTCTGTATATTGCTAGCAAATTTCAAGATGGAACAAACAGCTGTATGTCTAACGCCTAACGCCAAACCGCATTACGCTTAACTGGATTTCGATTACGAAACTAAAACATGTATTTGTCAACTTATTACTGAAATGTTACGTTGTTTGAAATGGAATTGTATTCATATGCTGCAAATCGGATTGTGTCTATTGCTAAAGTTCAAACCGCGATACGATAAAACTAGATTTTGATTACGAAATTGAAGATGAGCTTTTAAATGCAAGCTCCAACTAATCACAGAAAAGTTACTCCCTCTGACTTTAAAATTCGTGGGATTTCTACTAGTGTAATGAAATTAAGTAAGACTACGGAGTATTATATTATCTTAAAGCATTCCCATATTGTATTTAGAAACCATATATTTATTAATCTAGTATACACATTCACATTGTACCTTATAGGATTCTTTTTTTTAAATTGTAGTTATAATAGCATACATTTCGTAACGATTTTGTCAACAGTGCACATAGTTTAAAGGGTACTATTTTGTAGTATTTTTTTAAAGTTTATAATAATTATAATGATAATAATAATAATAATAATAATAATAATAATAATAATAATAATAATAATAATAATAATAATAATAATAATAATAATAAAAATGAAAATAACATTAATAATTCCGGTTACTCATGTCGAGTAACCGAGGTTATCAACAAGTGAAATGTTAGTTGTTATTAACCGAAGGTCAACGTAGGGTCAATTCGCATGAGTTGTTTATCGCTCTTCTAAATTTCTATTGGTCAAGTAAATTCTCGCTTTACAAGTAATAATCCTTTGTGGTAAAGCTTTCTTTCGAATCAAGCCATCGTCAGTACAAGGTGTGTTAAAAGTTATGGAATTAATTTCATCGTCATTTAAAAAAAATAAAATTATATTACAACTATTTGATATTAATTATATTGCTTCGTCAAAATTAATTTTATAAATGATATGTAATATTTATCGGCTTCACATTATTATTGGTTTTCATATGTCTAGTCATGATCGATATTTGCTCAGCTGTTTTTGACAGAGCGCACGTGGTCAGCGGTATACTACGTAACTATACCTTGGTTTGTTACTGTAAAGCTGTATGGTAATGATAGCTCCCGCTTAATTATCTGAGCTGAGAAGACGCGTTCTGTCATTCGGGTTTTTGTTTTCAATACTTGACTTCAATATGCATCTTTTCAGCTCAGGGGAAATTAAAATTTATAACTGTGTGGGACAAGTATATTTATTATGCAATAGTGATTTAGTGGCTCCGGCCTTGTCATAAAGTAAATATTAACGATAAGAACTGTAAGTGATATAAGCTGTGGTTAAAATAGATTTACTCGCTAATGGTTAATCATGCTGTCATTTCCTTGTTTACTCTTCTTTTCGATTTATTGACATGTCTGAGACGGATCTTCGCGATATCATACACGAGCTGCGGACGGCCAAGCGCGCCAGGTTCGAGACGGCCACGCCGGTAACAGGGACACAGTCCACGTGCACACAGGTGAACACCATGAACGCACCGCCTGCCAGCCACGTGGCTCAGCCGTCAGGAGCACCGACAAGCGCCGCGACATTTAGTGCCACATCATACAGCGACGCGCTACCCATGAGGTATTCGGACGTGCAGGCCGCCCAAAGCCACAGCCCGGGGTTTACTACGCCCTTGGTGAATCAGGCACATTGTGAGCAAGGTATAACCCCCATAGTTAATGTACCTTTAGAGCAGGATGCAACCATGTATATGTCGCCAAGCATACACAGCCATTTGGGAGACTCAGTGTCGGCTTCCATTAAATTTAAGATTATTTCTGGTAGCTATGTCGATTTTGCTCAATTATTAGACCAAGATAAACCCGTAAGCGCTCTAGATGATGTGAAACAATTATCAATAGGCCCGAACGGCGAAATTGCGCTTAGAGCCAAACCAAATACGTCCAAAATATCAAACATTGAACAATGGACCGACGCCTTTTTTGTATATATAGCTCTTTATTCTTAACCGCTCACCCTAATAAAACCCAAGAGTTGCTGAAATACGGGCGAGATATAAGGCTGGCAGCTAAGAAATTTGCTGGACTTGGCTGGCTCGAATATGACCAGCAATTTAGAATGCGCCTCTCATTTGACCCATTGAGCTTTTCATTTGGTAAAATTGACAATGAGTTGTGGCTTTTGTCTATGGGCCCGTCACTCGCTGTCGTGAATAATGTAGGAAAACAAAATTCCACCAAATGTTTTGATTATAATTACAGGCAATGTTACAACACAGCATGCAAATATCATCATTCTTGCCTGATGTGTAACAATCATCACCCTTCTAGGTACTGTGCTTCAAATGGAAGAGGCTATAGTCACAACAGTGGCCCAGCACAGTTCCGTGGCGCAGCCTACCACGCGCGTCCCGCTTTCAACCGCGGTTACTTCCGCTCCGCCTTTAAGCAGTACTCTCGCTTCCCCCAATCAGGCAGACCACGTTATTGAATATCAAAAGTTAAAATCCCCTGGCTACTCACCTATTAATGTTGAACAATTATCGGTTTTTTCTTTTACAATACCCAAATAGAGAGCACGCAAAGATATTAGAAAATGGTTTTAAACATGGTTTCGAGCTAGGATACTATGGAGAGCGGAAATTCTTTGACTCAAAAAATCTAAAGTCCGCTGAAGTTAATCCGGCAATTGTTTAAGATAAAATTAACAAAGAAATTCAAGCAGGCAGAATGGCAGGGCCTTTCACTGAGCTACCCTTTTCAGATCTCCATATTTCGCCATTAGGGCTTTTCCCAAAATCGGACGGAGGGCACCGTCTTATTACCCATCTCAGTTTTCCGAGAAAAACCGGTGGTATAAATGGGGGTATTAAAGATGAAATTAAAACTGTGTCGTATACGTCATTCGATAAGGTGGTTGATATGATTCTCGATTTAGGCCCAAATTGCTTATTGGCTAAAAGAGACATAAAATCAGCATTTCGGCTATTGCCTATTAATCCGTGTGATTTTAACTTACTGGGAATGAAAGTACAAGAGGCAATATACATCGACCTTAATCTTCCGTTCGGTGTCAGCTGCGCCCCTTTCTATTTTGAGGTTTTCTCAACATTTATCTATTGGCTTGTAAAAACATTATCAGGACTACCATCTCTTGACCACTATCTAGACGATTTTATTTTTGGCGGGCCTGATGAAACAAACGATTGTGGTATATTACTAAAATCATTTCATACAATTTGCAACGGAATTGGTGTCCCGATAAATGAAGAGAAAAGCGTAGGACCCACAACTGTTTTAATATTCCTTGGCCTTGAGATCGACTCTTGCAAAGTTATTATAAGGATCCCACTCGTTAAAATTGAGGAATTGAAGTCCTTGCTGTCACGTTATGTTAACAAGAAAAAAATCACATTGGGTGATCTTCAGTCATTGGTAGGAAAATTGTGTTTCTTTGGCCAAGCTATTCGCTCGAGTAGAGCTTTTTTACGGCGCTTTTATGACTCTATGTCTGGATTGGAAATTAAATTTTACAAATTAAGGATAACGCAAGGCATGCGCGAAGACTTTCTTATGTGGCTTAGTTTTTTGTCAGAATTTAACGGCCTTTGTCCCATTTCTGAAAAGGATTGGTATGAAAATGAAAACTTGCAACTCTTTACCGACAGTGCGGGTAGCGCTGAGTTGGGCTGTGGGTGTTTTTTCAACGGCAAGTGGGCTTTCTTTCAATGGCCCAAGCACTGGATAAAAGATAATGTCATGAAGGACATCACATTTCTCGAAATGGTCCCAGTTGTTTTAGCCATTTACTTGTGGGCGCCGCTGTTGGCAAATAAGCGAATCATTTTTCGTATCGATAATTTAGCGCTAGTCTCTATAATAAACAAGCAAACAGCAAAGTCAAAGCGGGTAATGAAGCTAGTGAGAAGATTTGTTTTGAAATGCATGCAATTTTATATTTTCTTTAAGGCAATGCACATTGATACACATGCAAACGAAATTGCTGATCCAATTTCACGCAAACAGTGGCAGAGATTCCACCGGCTAGCACCTTTAGCTACTCGCCAAGAACAACTGCCAGAAAATTTTCTGTCGCTGATCTCAGAAATGAAAGTAGACGACTAATATCGTCGTCATTGTCAGTTAACACACTGGAGTCATATAATGTAGGGCTTAAAAGGTTTCGGGATTTTCGATTTCTGTATCAATACCCGGATACTTGGCCACCGGAGGTCGATCATATTGTCATGTTTTTGTCATACCTTTCTTTAGAAAAGCTAACATACAATACCATTAAGCTCTACAAATGTGCGGTCGGATGCCAATGCAAGCTTTTCGGTCACCAAGACGCCACAGAAAATTACATTGTTAATCGTATACTTAATGGCATCCAAAAAGGCAAACCGCACTCTAGAACAAGGCTACCTATAACGTTGGGCTTGCTAGAAAAAATAATTGGAGTATTACCTTTTGTTACCACCAATCATTATGAAAGTCAGTTGTTATCCGCTGCTTTCAGCTTAGCTTTTTTGGCTTTTTCCGGGTGGGTGAAATCACTGTTACAAAACAAGAGCTAACAAATAGGGTAGTTGCAATTGATGACGTGTTTTTGGCCTCGCCAGAAAATGCTCTCATTGTGAATATAAGGGGTTCCAAAACAGACCAAACATCCCGTGGCCATAGTATAAAATCCCGAAGGCTACTAAGAATACATGCCCTGTGTTTGCCATGAGGCAGTTTATTGCTAGACGGCCCAAAATCAGAGGCCCCTTGCTCTGTCATCTGGATGGCAAACCATTGACACGCGGTCAATTTTCAGCTATATTGAAAAAGTGCCTCTCTACATTAAACATTGAGTATTCTAAATATAATACACATTCATTTAGAATAGGTGCAGCAACAACCGCCGCTTTGGTAGGCTGCCCTTTTGACATTATTAAGGCCGCGGGTCGATGGAAGTCAGAGGCTTATAAATCATACATCAAAACCGGCAACACACAGTCATTGCCCTGTTTAAATTAACGTTTTAATTTAGTGTGTAGCAATAACCGCCGTTCCGTTAGGCTGCACTACTATCTGGCATGTGAAGAAGTTTAATGGGTTTTAATAGTACATGTATACTGTTTCATTAGAATTCGCAGTACCTATGATTTGATCATTTCTCTCATATCGTTGATTACTTTCAATTGATCGGAAACAATTTTTAAGTTTGTTTGTATATTCTTTCATACTTAGGTTCTCCTAAGCACGTATGGGTGGTGGGGTCATCTATCGTCAGGAACGCGTCCATGCATGCGTGGATGTCTGATCCTAACTTGAAAATGGAGTCATGCAAGTTGTGGTGGCAGGGTTACGTGGGCTTAAGCATTAAGGAAATGGAAAGAAAGATTAACCTTCTGAAACGCGTAAACATGTGCCAGCCACCAGCCATGATCATTGCGGCGGGAATGATATTGGAAGGATAAAAATTTCTGAGTTTATAAAGCATTTTAAGATGCTGGTAGATAATATTGGCAACATCTTACCTGGTACCATAGTTGTGTTCTCGCAAATTTTACCTAGATTAACATGGCGCTATTCAAAAAATCACATTGCTATGTATAACGCTAAAAGGCGCCTGAACAGCTTCTGCAAAAATTACATTTCAAAGAAAGGGGGGTGCTTCTTGGCCCACAATATTTCAACCAAGTATCTTTTGCAAGATGGCGTCCATTTAACAGACGGTGGCAACGAGTTATTCAACCAAAATTTGGCAACTTGTATCAGAAACACGCTAAGCTTAAACTCACTTTGCCTGAAATATAACAGTTATATACGAACTGCTGCCTAGTAGAATAATGCGGATCATATTGAAAGCTACCATCTCGTATCAAGAAGGCGGGGCTCCCCTTGTGCTGCCGCCCCAAATTTGTTCTTTGGGGAGTTCAGCTCAGATTATCTTCGCTTCACATTGGCGCTCGGCAGCACCTTTTCTATCCAAATCTTAAGCAAATTTATCATTAACCATTTTAAAGTGCTTTGCGAACATTGCTTTTCCGTGACGGAATTCACTTACATTTGCTAAAGAATGAATACTTGTAATTGATAGTTGATACTAATTTGCATATTTGCTGAGCTGAACTAAATTGTATTGTTTAACTGCTGCAATAATTGATTGCTTATTTTCAACCCTGAGGCTTTGGGGTAGGTCGCCATGGAAGACGCCAAAGTTTGGCAGGTGACCAGTTGGCCTTTAATCGGGTCAACATTTTCGGACCATTTTATTTCAAAATTCATTTTGGGTCAAGTGGGCCCAAAATTAGTTTTTTGCGCTATGGCCATTTGGGCCTAAATAATTTGTGCTGTGGTCAATTTGGCCCAGATATTTATATATGTGAAAGGGGAGTCTCGCCAAACATTCCAAACCTTTTAAATGTAAATGAACAAAAATAAATATGATGAAATGGACAGCTAAGTTGTTTTTCTTCGTTTAAGAAATTTAATGTGTAACATGGAAATGAAGTTAAGAAAGCGTCGACTTATTCAGGTTTAGGAAGAGTATGGTGTCAAATTAAATTGGTTTTGGTCAACTTTGTTGATAATTCCGGTTACTCATGTCGAGTAACCGAGGTTATCAACAAGTGAAATGTTAGTTGTTATTAACCGAAGGTCAACGTAGGGTCAATTCGCATGAGTTGTTTATCGCTCTTCTAAATTTCTATTGGTCAAGTAAATTCTCGCTTTACAAGTAATAATCCTTTGTGGTAAAGCTTTCTTTCGAATCAAGCCATCGTCAGTACAAGGTGTGTTAAAAGTTATGGAATTAATTTCATCATCATTTAAAAAAAACCACCCTACCCCCCTGCTTATTTTAGGCAGCCAAGCGGTACGCTTTATATACAAACATTAACATAAAACGCATTATATTATCATTTTTCGATGTAAATAGTTGCTCTCTTCTGTTGTGTTGTTCGAATATTTCAGTTTTGCCATTACCATCGCTCTATTGAATGACGTAAAACCGGGGAAGCTGGCGACCCAGTGCAGAAAGTTCAATGTGCGCAACGGACATTAGAAGTTGCCAGACGAATACCCCGAAGAATCCAAGTCCGGCGAGGCTCCCATAGACTATATGAAAAAATGTATTTTGTGTCTCCTAAGCAGAATGTGTAAATTATCATGATACCTTGCTTTTGTTGAAAGGGTTTTGTACGTTGAACACCGCGTCAATACCCGTTGTACTAAGTACGCCATATTTTCTATTGGTTAGCGCTCGGCAGCACCTTTTCTATCCAAATCTTAAGCAAATTTATCATTAACCATTTTAAAGTGCTTTGCGAACATTGCTTTTCCGTGACGGAATTCACTTACATTTGCTAAAGAATGAATACTTGTAATTGATAGTTGATACTGATTTGCATATTTGCTGAGCTGAACTAAATTGTATTGTTTAACTGCTGCAATAATTGGTTGCTTATTTTCAACCCTGAGGCTTTGGGGTAGGTCGCCATGGAAGACGCCAAAGTTTGGCAGGTGACCAGTTGGCCTTTAATCGGGTCAACATTTTCGGACCATTTTATCTCAAAATTCATTTTGGGTCAAGTGGGCCCAAAATTAGTTTTTTGCGCTATGGCCATTTGGGCCTAAATAATTTGTGCTGTGGTCAATTTGGCCCAGATATTTATATATGTGAAAGGGGAGTCTCGCCAAACATTCCAAACCTTTTAAATGTAAATGAACAAAAATAAATATGATGAAATGGACAGCTAAGTTGTTTTTCTTCGTTTAAGAAATTTAATGTGTAACATGGAAATACAGTTAAGAAAGCGTCGCCTTATTCAGGTTTAGGAAGAGTATGGTGTCAAATTAAATTGGTTTTGGTCAACTTTGTTGATAATTCCGGTTACTCATGTCGAGTAACCAAGGTTATCAACAAGTGAAATGTTAGTTGTTATTAACCGAAGGTCAACGTAGGGTCAATTCGCATGAGTTGTTTATCGCTCTTCTAAATTTCTATTGGTCAAGTAAATTCTCGCTTTACAAGTAATAATCCTTTGTGGTAAAGCTTTCTTTCGAATCAAGCCATCGTCAGTACAAGGTGTGTTAAAAGTTATGGAATTAATTTCATCGTCATTTAAAAAAACCCACCCTACCCCCCTGCATATTTTAGGCAGCCGAGCGGTACGCTTTATATACAAACATTAGCATAAAACGCATTATATTATCATTTTTCGATGTAAATAGTTGCTCTCTTCTGTTGTGTTGTTCGAATATTTCAGTTTTGCCATTACCATCGCTCTATTGAATGACGTAAAACCGGGGAAGCTGGCGACCCAGTGCAGAAAGTTCAATGTGCGCAACGGACATTAGAAGTTGCCAGACGAATACCCCGAAGAATCCAAGTCCGGCGAGGCTCCCATAGACTATATGAAAAAATGTATTTTGTGTCTCCTAAGCAGAATGTGTAAATTATCATGATACCTTGCTTTTGTTGAAAGGGTTTTGTACGTTGAACACCGCGTCAATACCCGTTGTACTAAGTACGCCATACTTCTATTGGTTAGCGCTCGGCAGCACCTTTTCTATCCAAATCTTAAGCAAATTTATCATTAACCATTTTAAAGTGCTTTCCGAACATTGCTTTTCCGTGACGGAATTCACTTACATTTGCTAAAGAATGAATACTTGTAATTGATAGTTGATACTGATTTGCATATTTGCTGAGCTGAACTAAATTGTATTGTTTAACTGCTGCAATAATTGATTGCTTATTTTCAACCCTGAGGCTTTGGGATAGGTCGCCATGGAAGAAGCCAAAGTTTGGCAGGTGACCAGTTGGCCTTTAATCGGGTCAACATTTTCGGACCATTTTATTTCAAAATTCATTTTGGGTCAAGTGGGCCCAAAATTAGTTTTTTGCGCTATGGCCATTTGGGCCTAAATAATTTGTGCTGTGGTCAATTTGGCCCAGATATTTATATATGTGAAAGGGGAGTCTCGCCAAACATTCCAAACCTTTTAAATGTAAATGAACAAAAATAAATATGATGAAATGGACAGCTAAGTTGTTTTTCTTCGTTTAAGAAATTTAATGTGTAACATGGAAATAAAGTTAAGAAAAGCGTCGCCTTATTCAGGTTTAGGAAGAGTATGGTGTCAAATTAAATTGGTTTTGGTCAACTTTGTTGATAACCTCATCAGCCTTTATCTATATTGGGCTATTTCATCCTATAATATGTCACTTAAAACGTTTAATTAATGTTTAAATGGTTTAGCAAAAACATAGTTCACAAGGAGTTTAAACCAGTTGTTAAGCGGTCTAATAGCTAATAGTTTCTAAAGTGATTTTTTAGAATTGGCTAGTAAATAAATATTGAGCAAACGACAATAATGAGATATACGTTGGTCATGGTTACCTTCGATAGACGACGCGTGTGGTATCGCAATAAGCAGGACTAGGGCTACTGTACATGGCTCCATCTGAAAGTAAGATGTTAAAGGTGTTAAAGGGAAATCGCATTGTGTAAGAAAACTAAGAATAGGTGTATTACCTATTATATTTATTTAACTGATCAACCTCTGTTAACCACCAGAAAACATAATGCAAACTTTTTGTACTCACGACTTCAGTAAGAATAATATATATTTTTACCATTTTATTTATGTTAAATATTCGAGAGCGTTCGAATTATTTTTTTAAATGCGCTATGTGGAAATTTGTCTGTTTTCCATCCGTTCTTTTTATTTTTGTTAATACATTTAATAAACACATTTTTTGCCTATGAAATTATATTTAGAAATATGATAATTGAAGGAACCGTAACACATAATCATACAGCGTAATCATAGTTGTCATGGTTGGTTTGCATACTTTCATAATCAGAGATTCAAATGTGATGTTAAATGAACCGAAATTATTAGGAAGTTTTTAAATTTCAATATATCGTGCATGTGTTTCTATGTTATATCATCAAATTCTGTATGCATTTACGAGTCATTTACGATATATATTTCAATGAACAGGAGTATTTCTTCTTCCTAACTTACAGACCAGTTGGCTTGCGTTTATTCCTGTTGTTTCTATATTATATCATCAACTTATGTATGCATTTTTGAGTTATTTACGATATATATTTCTATGAACAGAAGTATTACTTCTCTTAACGTATTGACCAGTTTGTTTTTACCTGTCTTTGTTATTGTTGTATTTATAACAAACTAATTCAAAGAAAAAAAATTCGTTCGACAAGGGGTGGTTTTTCATATGCAACTTAAGTAAATCTTACGGTTATACATCATTTTCCCACGTTGTTATGGCATCCTATGACAAAATGTGTGCTTAAATTATTTCCGATAAGACCAAGATTTGACAGGTTCGAGTATGGTGTTGTTAGTTGGCTCTCGGGAAAATATATGGTAATAAATATTACAAACCGGTTGTTATTTGGTGTGCATCTCATTGTTTGGCATTGTTTAACCATCATTCTACCGTTTTTTCGCTTATTCTTAATACCGTTTCAGTTTGTATCAAGTCCCAGTCTCTGGCCATTTTTAATGATAAATACATGACCACATTTTAATGCAGTCAGCTGATCTTATTGTAAATACTGTATCAATAATCTTGAACTATCACCTATGTATAAATGCATATGAAGTAACTCAAGAGCAAACTAATGGTTCAGTCATAGTTTAAAGCCATTCTTTATATAAAAATGGACCTTCGTACAATAGAAATTTAACAATAGCTCCTCCTCGTTTAATTTCAAGTGTAATTTTAATGTAAATATATGGTAAAAAAACAAGAGTATAATACACTAGCACGAACCATTCCGGCTAAAATTAGCAATATTTGCCTTTGGAGAGACAGACTCCATAAACACAAATAAACATTCATTTAGTGTTATTACCATATGGATCATGTATGAGTCGAATCTTGTGGAGAGAACGCAGGTCAACATAAGCTTCCCAAAAAATTCGCCCAAACGTCTATCTTCCTTTGTAGAATAGCATAGCTCCCTAATGAGAAAAAAGTGAAAGTCAATACTGTCCGTTTTAAACAATATCCACTCAAGTTTCTGTTACACTAATGACAACTTGAATTTGTTTATCAATCATAATCTAGTATCTGAAAATAAACGTCATTTGTTCGACTCAATGTCATTGAACTTGCGGTGACTGAATTATCACGTCCAACATTTGCTTTCATAAATTGCCTGAGACAAGAAAACTACAAACTCCGTATGTACGAGAGTGATAATGGTTAGCAAATAGATAGAATAACAAAATCGATAGAAAAAACAGAAGACGTCAACTGCAGAGAAATATTATTTAAAAAATGTGTGGGCTAGATAATGAAACAAAAGTATGATCATATAATTAAGAAATGTTCAACAAAAATAGAAATACGAATTTAAAGGTTACTTATGTTTTGGTCGTTGTCAGCAATTGTTCATTTGAGTAAATTAAAATGCAAACACCATCACTTAATTACATATCATATACTAATACATATTTTCAGAACGAGACATTCAGGTGAATGAGCTGTTTTATGATACAAATGAATGGTTTACTGCTACGAGTTACTTTATGGATGCTGGGTAAGAGGCCTTTACGTCCTTTAACTATATTATTCCAGTGTTTGTTTCAAACGCCAGTTATGTGCATTTTATGAGCAGTTATTTACCTAAAGGTACCGGTGACTGACACCTGACTACGCAATTGGTGCAATCATTTGATGTTTATAAAAATAAAATATTATGTCATTACGTTCTGTAATATCTTTTTTATGTTGCGGTACGCATCTGTTGATATGGTTTTAATGGTGTGTTTAAAATAAATGCAAGAACATCAAGATGCTCAAAGTGTCTACCGTCACTTGCAAATACCTTATAAGATTTGTTATCTAATGGTGATATGTTTGCAGGTAGCTTACGATCAAGGCTTTGGCAATAACTCGCCTTTTTCCTAAAACAAAATTCTAAAGTGAAACATTAAAGATGTGAAAACGTATTTATTCACTGACTACAATCTGTTCCAAAGGAGAGCTTAACATATTCATGTAGTGTATCGTTGGTAAAATAGGGTTAATCTAATTGCTTATGTATAATCATTTGTATGCAAAAAAAATGTCGATGTTGTTTGTTTCTTGGCAACTGAATTCATTGTTTGTTGATACAATTAGTCGAACACGGACTAACCAGTATAGACTGATTTGAATTTACTTTTTGAAATTAATTTGCCTAGAGTGGTTAAGTAATAATGTAATGTTGTTCATGCCAATATTTATCAACACATCTTTCAACAATCATTACTCTTGATATAATATATTGCATCTAATTCAGGTGTCAATAGTTCGCACCAACGACAACTGGCATAGACCACTTCACACTAAACACATACCTAAGCAATAGTTTTGACGATTACTGAATGATCAAGACGAGAGAACATCTTGCAAGTTTAGCTCGGTCCTGTTTGTCCACGAATAATCGGCATTCTGTTTATTAACAAGGCAACAACGCTTAAGAAAACGTCATTTTTGTAAAATGTTAAATATGTTAACGTATTCATTCTACTCTTTGACTAGCTTGTTTGTTAGTTAATATTTGGAATAATTAAAAGCCAACAGACCGACGATAACTTATTTGTTACGATGTTCGCTCCCTAAATCTGGAAATGATTTTACATTGACTTTAGACCTGAGATTTTCAATTATTAACTGATAGTAGAATGATATCGTTTAGAATGAAATGTTAAAAAATGACTAACATGACTATGAAACGGTATTAGGTCATGGCTTAAGCCTCGGCTAACAGTTTTAGCTCGAGTACATATAGTTCTTTACCTGTCAGGCATACCCGATAATGGATTTAACTGTACATTCAATAAATGATAAAATGATAACGTGACAAAGTAAACAAATACATATTGTTTATCATAATGTATTTTTAAACTTTTCGGTGTGTGAGGCATACAATTAACAAACTGTATTATAAAAAATCACCAAACACTTTCGACATTATTCAATGTAATAAAAGGAACAAGCCTATTGCATAAATTATTTATTGTCCTGGTTTAAGAACACAATGCTTTTAAGACAACTGCTAAAGTAAAACAACAACAGCGATACAACCAACACACATTGCTTTTGTATTTGTGATTCGTATTGGTTTCTTTTTTCCCAATTTGGCATAAAGGTTTCTATGAATATGCCAATGCGGTAACAATCAGTTTACTTAGATATATGGGTAGCCATTTGCAATTGCGTCTCTTGTTGTGTGTATATTCGGCCTAAGACTTGAGCCTCTGTTCAGCGTCTTCGTTAATTATTGTGCTGTTTGGAAGAGAGATTTGAAGGTTACGCAAAATCAAAGTATGAGCACTTCAGTGCCTGTGTGTCTTCTTCTTATTTCACAGGAAACTACACAGCCAGATATATAGTTCGGAGTATCATACGAAATATGTTATGACGGTGACCACTTGCTACTGACCACTTGCGCTCAGCCAACGGTATGGAATTTATCATATTCAAGCAATTATACAGCATAACACCTCTGTCCATTATTCACCTAGTGCCACACATGCCGTGTTTCAACCAGATGACGTTGCGTCATAACAAGTATCATGTTACCATGTCGCCAAACATATTGTGTTATTAAATGCAATTATTATGAAAAACTAAGAATAAAATGCAATATAACTTTAATCCTTATTCGCTACGTTAAAAGGTTCTGATGAAATAAATTCTTAGTTTCTCAAGATAAGTTTTATAATTGAGGCAAGGGTATATATGTTACTTAAACACATGATTATTTTGATAGATATAACCCGAAGCCATCTTTGCACTTAAAATATAGGACAGTCACACATGTTAAACATATACTAATTATATTCATTGAGGCTAAACAAAAATGAAACGGATAAAAAAGATGAATAGGACGAGACCTGAGAAACGTACATAATATTTGGCATTTTTTAACATATCGCATAATGCACAATTGGGCGTAGAAAAATGCGGGAAGCAGCTGGATACGATTCGGAACACTTGGCAACGTTATATAAGGCTACAAAGTAATACACTAACGGCATGTTTATAACCTTTCTAATGTCTAGAACGTAAGAATTAATCAATGATAACAATGTTTTATTTGAGTGATAAACACAAATTCATTTAGCTTTAAACATTACTTTGTTAAAAAAAAACTACTATCTTTGCGTTGTACGAACTATTGTTACATGTATTGGTTTCACTGTTACGTTTAATGTGTGATAGAGAATGAATATCATTTAAAATTCACGTATTATGTATTGCAGCTGTAATGGTGATCGAAAAATAATTTTACACAAAATATACCGACCTCTGGCTATCGGTGTATGTACTTGTGGCCATTATATTGGCGAAGCTGTTTAAGATTAGTAGAATAATGTCATACAAACGTCACGTGATCAAGTCCTTCCAGTATTCGGATTATCCTATGCAAACGTCATGTGACAAGCTTATGCGATAAAGGACCTGGAATTAATTCTTATTAATCTGAGATGTTGTAGATTTCGACGCCGTTATTTTGTCGCCGAAAAATCAAACTGTACTTCAATTCTAACGTTTGCTAAATTCTATTTTTGCAACATGGACTGTATAAAATATAAAACCTCGAACGATTTTAATAACAAACATTTATTTCTGATGACTTTTATTGCTTGATGGATAATTTTTCGGACAAAATGTTTTGTTTAAAAAGTTAGCTTCCCTTTTAATAGTATAGTATATTTGCGTTTCAAGAAAGGCCCTTACAATAGGAAACGCATTGGCATTCCAAACAAATCATAAGACAGCTGATTGAAAATATTAGAATGTTTATAGCAATGCAGTTCTAAATTATTTTGAGCTGACACTCGTTGATAAAATTATGTTTATGATTTGTTTTAATTTTATTTGAAAATTTGCATTGATTTGAGTTTTCACAAAATTAACTCGATATTTTTCCGCCAACACCAAATTAGAATTTTGTTAATTTTATGACTGTGTATACTCAAAATGTAATGTTGTCTAAACCAGAGCTATTTTAGCTGCTAATATACATTTGTTATGTAACAACTGTAAAACAAATCATGAAAATATTTAGATCAATTGAATTCAAAGCAAACTAGTATTCGGACAGATGTAACGTTTTCGAAATATAGAAATGCACTAGTCCCGCGAAAAATATGCAATGCATATTTTAAATAATTTGCAATAAAACACTCTAGATCTAAGCAGGGCTGATCATTTTGAAGTACTACCGAGACATAATTTATTGTAAATTACGCTCAGCAGAATATTAATCTCGTTTTTAAATGCGCTATTGTTATTCGTTCGAATTAAAAAAAATGTTAAGCGACAAAATTGCTATTTTTACATGAAATTTTTCCATTGATATATTTTGACGTGTGGGTTATGGTCTGAAGTTTGCACTCGTCCACTTTACAACAGTTTGCTGCTGTATATCTTTAAACAATATCAAAAATCTAGCAAGTTGGTAAAATTGTAAAATTCATAATGGGATTGCCTCATTTCTGTATTAGCCTTCCTATCCAAATTATCTGCATCGTTGACGTCATATACATGTGATCACGTCGGCCTTTCATTGTTGTTATCATATTCTATACACCAACGTTTTCACCATTATGATTGCACTGAATATCGAAGCGCATTGAAAACGATCAATTCTGAATAATGGGGCAGTGGTTACGAACATAATCATGTCTAAGTTAAGACTCCTGACTCAAAATTGCAAATCTTCCTTTCATTTAAATGTTCCGTATAACAAAGCATTGGTAGTGAACTTTGCGAAATTATATAACATTTGAATGCTATTAATATTTGTTTATTTTTGTAAAAGAATTGGAATAAAAAAGATTTGTTGAAAATGCTCTTATGAATCTGAGAATAAACTCAAATTGTTTTTAATCACGGTCACTAGTTAACTCTTGCCTTATTCATGGTTTTGGAGACGTTCTGTTAAACATTCGTGTACTGAAAGCTGTGAGTGTCTGTCAAATATTTGTGATGATATTTGAATAATAGTGTCTCGATCCTCATTAACGTAGAAACTTAAAAATAAATAGGCTTTTCTCTGCATTTACACTGCCCATATGATGGACCCTGTTCATGTTTTTGTGTTTTTAGTTTCGATGCCTAAGCTAGTTTTAAATAAACTGCCTGCTGTATGCACACTGCATCTCTGAACTATATGCGGAATCTCATAGAAACGCAGATGGTTCCTACGAGAATGTCCCTCTTGAGGCTATCATATTTTCTGCTAGCTTGCCAATTTGTTGGTTTATTTCATGTCTATCCTGCATGCTAGATTCGTTTTTAGTATAGGTAATACGCATTTAGATAGAAGGGCTTCACTTTTGAAATATTTTATTAACGCAGCAGAGCAAAGGATACAATGACCAAGAAAGCCATCGCTCTTTATTGAATTTGCTCTAGTGACCTACTGCGTCCAAACAGTAAAAACGAAAAAGCAAACGCAACCATAATCTATATTTTAATTTTAAAATATTATTCATAACGATAAAAATAGCAGTTTCTTCTACAATTGATTACTTAAAGAAATTAACCGAGAGCAGACGTGTTTTTAAAGAATAGCTGATATCTGTAACGTCGATTATTATTGGCTAAATTACGTCGCTCTACGAGCGCAATTATATTGAAATTAACAATGACGTCATAACAACTTGTACGTTATACAATATATCCGGTGTTTACAGATAATATTAAATTTATTTACCCTTCACAATTGCAACTGAATATTTCTAATTCATCCGATTGAAAAGCATCCTAGTTAGATCTGCAATTTGAAGTTATTGAAGATATATTGAGTATCAATCTTTATGAGTAACGTGATAATTTTAAACTAATTATTTACCCTTATTTAGAAGGAAATATTCCTAGTTCACCATCATATGGTGATTTAATGACAGTTGATAAAATCGCTAGATATGTACGGATGTAAAAAAATGTCAGCTCTCGTAGTTAACTTATGACCGACAAACTTCTAAACGGGGTTTCAGATAATTAAAATTGAGAAAAAAACTTTCTATCTCTTTCAGGAGACTGAATGGCTATAAACTAGATACACAAATACAAACACCACAAACAAGCCACATACTCATACAAACTGCTTTACTGGTAAATTTTGGAATTGCCGCCTTTGAACGATCAGTACAACAAGATAGAACCCGAGTATACTAGGAAACTAAACTAGTTTGAACGGCGCAATAACCATACACATGTCCCAACATTAATCAATTAGTACTGAGTTAATTTTTTTGTTTCAGCTGAGCGTGCATCAAATTTAATACAATGAAGACTACAAAAATAACATATACACTGATAAAGTGATCTCAAATACTCAACGGTCGGATACAAACCCAACCTGCAAACGAATGAAATAAGCAGTGCTTGCTCTTAAAAGAACAATAAAGACTGTACACACTAGTAAATGTGTTCAGTACCTAAACAAAATAGTTCATTTTACATCCATTTGCAATATGAGTTGCTTAGGAATATGTATATTCAGGTTCATATAGTTACTACTTTATGTTGTTCATAAAACGAGAATTAAACTGATAAGATACAAATTGTTCACCGTAGAATAAACCCTTCTTTATTAAGAACAGATCGTAAGATACAGTGTCAAACACATTGGCATATAAATCAACAATTCAAACTATACTAATACAAACTATAAAACAGCAAACCTCTAAAATTATAGGTGTCCAATTATATTGAATATTTTTTTAAAAGAGATTAAGGTATTTGCCCTTAAAAGTTATGAGTTTTACGACAACGGTATGCAACATAGAATACATATGTTAAGTACCGTTATAGGTGCGTACTTTCTACAATTATTGTGCCGTCCTTAGCAGTTGCAGTTCGCCAATGTGAATGGTCCCAGGCAGCTGCATAGATGTAGAGTTGACTATTTTTCTTTGGATTGCTGGGTTTGTGTTTCGCTAAGTATTTCTCGAAATCGTCTGATCCTTTGCTGAGAGAAGTTTCTAGCATACTGTAATCCTCAGTCCACTGTTTATTGTGTACATCAATAGTTTTGTACCATTTATCTATTTCGTCAACGTTAAGACCGACTAAAGGAATGATCTTAGCTGGATCCCCCAGGCGCTTAATATCCTCCTCTAGAGATTGTACCACGTTCAATTGATTTGGATGGAATCATTTTGTGTCGGGTGGGTGGATACTTATGTATGTTCTTGCAGGAGTTTCAAGAGAGACATGACAGGATAAATGCAGCCAGTAATACAAGAAACAGTATTTCCCAAGTTGTTTTGTTCTGAAATACAGTAGTTAGTATTCAACAAGTTCAAGGCATACAAAGTTTCAAGGAAATTATCTATTAAAATATAAATTCAACCTCCTAACCAGGATAGATACATGTTCATATATAATGTGGTAAATAAAGCGTATTGATGCTTTTTAATTTTATGTATTTAAACCCTGTTCGGGCGGATTCATGAGAGGATCACTATTATATTTTATAAGTTCAGAAATCGAAAGTCACAAAATTAGGGCGACATTAGAGGATCATTTTATGGGTAATTTGGTTTTAAATATTTATTATATGACAGAAACTACTACTTTTTGAAGACACTGTTTGTAACGCTATTTGCTATATAAATATTTTTATATGAAATATATTTAAGAACTTGTTTATAAACGAATCGTAGATTTATCAATTTGTGTTTGTTTATAATGATAAATAAAAAATCATTTTTGAAATAACTTATGAGTACTTCAAAATACTTAACGGAAGTATGCAAAGAAGCACGCAAGGTCTTAAATGTAAAGTATGAAGTCCGTATACTCTTTTTGAGTGTTTGCTCAGGAAACCAAGCAGGAAATATAAACTCAATATGAATTATGTATTTCCAATACTCTGACGGAGTGAGATACACGCTGAATTTCTTATATTCGCTATTATGCATTTAACAATTATGCATACACGATTCCATCAGATATCATGTTAACATATGTTAAGGTTCAAACTATATGTTCATTACTATCTACATGTATTACTATTTTGTTAAGTCCCGGCCCTTTTGTTTACTTTAGGTTACACAAAGCGCTGTCTAATTAAGTAGGCTCTACGGTGTTAAATAAAACCAAACGTAGTGTTTGTGATGGATCGAATTAAATAAAAAAATGTATACCTTTTATTGATTTATAGCTTAAGTTTGTGTCATATATCAGGGATTATTAAGACGTCAATACCCCTACGCTCGTTATGTCATATATCAGGGATTATTAGGTTATGAATACACCTTCGCTCTTTGTAGCAATGGAGTGTTTCTATCGCGTATCAGTATTGAAATATATTCTGCTATTTTAATTATTTTGAGAAACAATATTATTCAAGCCAAGTACTTGCATTTTAAGTGATTCTTCATTTTCATTCCAGTCACATTTCGATGTTTCAATTAGAAAAGTTGTTAAATGTATGTACATACCTAAGTCTAGTTCTAAGTTTTTCTCGGCGATGGACTGTTAAGTAGTTACTTTACGAAATGTATGACCCACACATACTTTATAGTGTAAAGAAAAGTGTTGTTTTGATACGCATATATATATATGTTCACAACCTTCAAAATAAACTAGAGTCTTTCAATTTCAGATGCATCTCAAAATTGACCAATATACAGTTGCCTAGATGCAGACAATCAAGGACTCGGTTATCCTACAAACAATGACAATGTTCGAAAATGCACAGTGAATTATTAAAAACATATCATTAAATAATCCAAACGTTGAATTTATTCGATTGGCCTAGACACCTTATGTTGAATCAAATATTATTTCAATAGTCACAGGTTTTGCACAGTAAAAGTTTAATCAAAGAGCCGTAAAATATAAATCAATCACCTTAAAATTTTCATCCATCAGACCTTGAATCGTTGCTTCCTGCCTGAAACGAAATTATTTAAAATGTATTATAACATCATTACAACGTTACATTCATCAGATTGATTGGCATTCACGCCTTATGTTGAACCAAGCAGTATTGCAACAAATTTTGTAAGTGTATTATTTAAAACAAAAGCGTCTTCGAGACAAACTAATGTTCATACCTATTTGACAGAAGATAAATTAATAACCAATAAAGTATGAAGTATGTTGTAAATAGGTTTACAAACAGCCTCTATTTTAAACCATTTGTTTTCACATTGAAAACAGTTTCTTCCATTTAGAAAAGTTATTCGGCACGAAATAACTACTTTAAGATATATTCCTCTTTTTTATGAAAACCTAATCCTATATATGTCGTGTTAGACGAGTTATTCCAGTGATATTGCATCCAGGGTATACATCAAGCCAAGCTGAGTAAAGGCATTATCTGTTCGTGTGTATAGTACATCAGCAATGACTACAATTCTATGTGTAAATACAGTTGAATACCGCTATTCCGAACACCGTTTAACCGAAGTTATCGCTTTTTCAAAATTATTTTTCAGTTCCGATTTCACTCCTTCTTTTTAACTAAATTTTTAATCTTTAATCCGAAATTGCTAGTCCGAAATAATTGCTATTCCTATGTTTAAATTACGGTTCCAATTTGGTATTTCACACCTATTTATCAATTTTTATTTTGAATAGAAATAAATGACCATTCTTCAAACCGGACACAAATCGAGGGTTAATGTCATAGGAGTTGTTGTCACGATTAAACCTTATTAATTATAATAGTTGTTTTTTTGTACATTTTACTGCTGGGCCTCAATTTGGCATACACAATAAAACAAAAATTATAATGTTAATCAGGTCTCATGTTGGTAAATTGTTCTAGTTTTCTATAATGGAGTCTTGTCTTTTTAAATGTTTGTTTAACACTTTGATTAATTAATGATGTCAAGCATTTTTTTTTTTACTAAAATGAGATTGGAATTGACGAAGATTATAAGTATCTTCCATGGCCGAGAGTGTAAGATACGTTCATTCCGACCCGAGCGTAGGGTGTTTAGCGAAAACGAGGTTTACCGAGTTTGTAAATATGAACTAGTGTTTGCCCACCATGAAGTAGTGACCATTTACTGTTTTATAAAATCCTAGTCCCTTTCGTACTTTACACAATGTTTTGTCGAGTTCATTTGGCTGTACTTTGCGAAATATTGTGAGTTATCGAGCGAATTTGAAAAGTGTTATAACTTATAGTTGATTTAAAGATAATATTTGTGTTGGTAACTCGGGAATTATCGAGTAATGAATTGATATTGTTTAACATTTTCGTTAAGAAGTTTTTTTTTAGCTCGACTATTCGAAGAATAAGGAGGGCTATACTACTCGCCCTAGCGTCGGCGTCGGCGTCGTTGTCGGCAAGTTGGAATTTTCACTTATGAGTCCAATACCCTTCATTCAATTCGCCTAATACTTCAGTTGTTCAGGGCCATCACATAAAGAGGTTAGATAACTCCATATTATCCTTTATACAAATAATAGGCCCTAATTGACTATGGAACTTGAGTTAAAGTTTTAGGTCAGGTTGGGATATTTATTAATAACGTCTATACCCTTCGTTCAATTGACTTAATACTTCACACGGTTGTTCGGGACCATCACACAATGAGGTTACATAAGTCCATATTTTCCTTAATACAAGTTATGGCCCCTGATTGACTTAGGAACTAAGATAAAAGTTTTAGGGCAGGTTAAAGTTTTAGGGAAAGTTGGGATTACCTCATGTAAGTCCAATACACTTCATCCAATTCACTTAATATTTCACACAATTGTTAAGGGCCATTATACAAAGATGTTACATAATCCCATATTATACTTGATACAAGTTATGGCCACTGATTGACTTTGGGACTAAGGTTAAAGTTTTAGGACAGGTTAAAGTTTTAGGGCAAGTTTGGATTTTAATAAAAAAACACTTCTATACCCTTCATTCAATTGATTTCATACTTCGAACAATGAATCAAGACCATTTTACAATAAGGTTTCATAACCCTAAATACAAAATATGGCCATTGATTGACTTTATTTTTTTTATATATATTTACAGGCACATTTTTTATATTAAAACCAGGTTTTCACAGATGGAAAACAGATGGAAAACAAGTTATTAGAATGACTTGATTCATTGTTTGGGCGGGCCGGTGGGAGGGCAGCGTCAAAGTTACCTTATGTATTGAATAATTTTAGCTTTGTTTGACATATTGACCAAACTTGGTATACAGGAATAGTTTAAAGAGACCTTCCATTGGATTAAAGGTCAAGGGTAAAGTTACTATCAATAGAAAAATGGTTGGTATTGAATAACTTAAGTAAGGGTCGACATAACGCGAGCAAGCTTGGTATATATAAATAGTTTACAGTGACCTTTTAGGAGATTTTGTTTTGAGTACCGAGAGTTATGGTTACTGCTTACTTTTTTATTTGATTTTTTATTGCTTTTGGCAGGCACATACATCATTATTTTATTCACTTCTACGTCAAAGCGGCGAAGTCGAGCGCGCTTTATTACGATAGCTCTTGTTTAATATGTTAGCCCAGACTTAGCCCGATAATTCATGTTGTCAATTGATATATGTCGTCCTCATCGCTGAATTCCGTTTTGTCAATGGTTTTTTTTGTGAAAAGAAGTTATTATAAAAGTATTATTTATATTATAATTATGACTTTACTAGTAAAATGCTCAGTAAAAGATGTACTTCAAACATAAGCATATTTTTGGCACGTCTACCAGGATTGAAAGTTGATATAAATATTGTTTAAAGCAAAAGCAATATATATATATATATATATATATATATATATATATATATATATATATATATATATATACGCTGTGTTTCAATTTGGTCTTTGCATAAAATTAAGAATACTTTTCATTTACGTTCTACGCATATCGTAAAAGTATCTACTATACTACATCTTAATGAACATACAATGGCATTGCAAAACATGTTAGTGATGTACACCTGTCATTAATACAAGGGAAATGTTATAATATCAGATAGTAAGTATTATAAGAGTACAAACACTCACCTTTGATGACACTCTGCCATCTTTGAGTTTTCATCCAGCAATCTAAAATTGTAACATTATTTAGCAAGCATGTATAAGTTAGTGACCTTTTTGTTTTTATTAAGCAGTAAATAAATGCAAAGTAACATAAACATGGTAATTTCTAAGTCATAGGATTTGATTACGTTCATGCCTTTCTGTGGTAGATGTGGAAATAGTGGTGGTTGATATTCTGATTAACTCACTGTTTAAACAGTCCGTTATTTAAAACACTTTATCTCGTCTTTAAGCACGACTGTCCGTAAAAATCAAAAGTAATGCAAACATGCAAGGTGTCAAATACGTGTTATCGGTTTGACGTCATTTTGTTAGCTTTTGGCTTGTTTCCATGATTTAATATTACCAAACTAATTGGGTTTATTTACTAATATCTAATTTTGTTACATATAAAAGCTCGTAAGTACTCACAACAAATAGTTCATCCGTTTCAAAGTCACTTGTAAAACATATAGGTTTTGAGGCTCACACGATGAAATAAACTACTCTATACAAACAAATACAGTATGTATATGAGGATCAAAACCTTTTTGGTAGTCGATTTTTAAGTTTTAAAACACAGTATTCAGTACTCGAGTTGGTGGTTCGCGTTAGAAATAAATCAATGCATCATAAAGGTAATTGTTTTATTGCTAGTTTTCCGTTAACAATGTGCTTAAAATCAATATTAAAACTTCGGAAATATCCTGCAATGCCATTAATACCTATACTTGACGAAATACCTTGCATCTAATACATTGCATAAGACAAAGGCCTTTCCTTGATGCCAAAGACGATTGTCTTTATATATAGTATGCTCGTTTCGATCGAATTTCTAACAGTTTGATGATAACGAATATGATCTTAGTATGATCATTGTTTCGATCAAGCTCGTAAATACGAGAATTAAAAAAAAATATATGTTGTCATTTTTACATTTTCGAGAAACAAGATATATTTAAACAAAATTCTTGAACATTATTTCTTTCATTTTTTTATAGGCACATGTCTATGTGAATAATTAGAAAAGTTGTTATAGGTATGTTCATTTTTGCAGTACAGTTCTAAGTCAAACTTGACGATGGAGCGTAAAGTATTTTCTTTACGAGGTTTTTAGTCCACATATTCTTTATACTGTACAAAACTATTTTAATCTGTTATATATGTATACAACCTTTCAGAATAAACGAGAGTCATTTATTACAGATGCATCTTAAAATCGACCTTATATGTGCATGGTGGCTAATTGTTGATAAGTTGCATGTTTAGAATAATCTCTATTTACTGTATTAAACTGTTTTTATCTGTTTTACATAGTTATATCTGTATAAAACATTTCAGAATAAAAGAGAGTCATTTAATTACAGATGCATCTTAAAATCGACCTTATATGTCTATGGTGGTTAATTTTGATAAGTTGCATGATTAGACTATTCTGTATTTTATGGCCTGCATGGTGACATTCAAGAGCTGGGTAAAGTCAAATGACAAGATACGGTACGATATTTCATAAGGAGTGATAAATAAAGGAGTCGTACAGCATAAATACTTTACCTCAAATTCTCAGCTGTCAGCTTTTCAATTTTTTCAGTCTGTTCTAATTGCCTGAAAGTAATACATTCAATACAAGTTATTAAATAAACCTTTCGTTTGATTTATGCCGATGTGAACCAAACAGTATTGTAACACATTTTGAAGTGTCAAATTAAAACAAAAAATATATCACCGCGACCAACAAATATTAATGTCTATTTCAAAGAAGATGACTTTATAAAAAACAGCGTTTGAAATTTATGGCTTGTTGTTTACAAATAAAATCTAGATTACTTCAATGATTTGTATTCCCTTGTACAAATGTTTCTTACATGTACAAATATAACTAAACTTAAGTTATGTTCAAGTGTTTGTTTAGGAAAACCAAACACTAGTTCAGTGATGTGTGAATATATGTGATAAAATGACGGCTTAAATGTGCACAGAAAGAAATGATGTATGTTTTCTGTCCCGAACAAACGTGTTATATAAACCAAGCACGTGTAAAGTAAAGATGCATATAAATTAATATTCGAGATTGCAATATCAAGTTTTAGTTCAATTATCATAACCGTTTATAATACATAAAATATACATCACATATGTTACAATATATTTAATGTAAACAACCTTTTAACGGAGTTTTCATTTTTGAAATGGTGACGTCACACCGGCTTACGAACGATTTAGTTTAATATGTTTTTAAAACGTTATCTATTTAATAAATGCATATATACAATCACATGCACTATGTTGATTAGGATTGAAACGAAATCTTATTCAAAATGTTTCACTTCGTTGAAATTTAAATACATGTTTAGCATAGGAAGAAGGTTATATGATTTCTAATTCATGTAATTATGTTGTTAATGAAATCATGTTAATACACGCTTAACATTGTCTCAAATGGACGAATGCTTTTGTACATACAGAGAAAGAATGAACGATGAAACAGTCATTAAAACGGATATTATTTTGCAGAACATATGATAATAAAGGGAACTAAAACTCGAACACATTCGAGAATTACATATAGGAAAACGACGTCTACTATTGGTGATAGTATGGTGGCAAGACTGACGATTGACTAGAAATACATGAAAAAATTAGAGAAAGGGCATTCCATGACTTTTCGAGGAAACATGCAGTATAGACAGATAAAGGACAGCGGAGAAGTAAGAACTATTATGTGACTTCACAATCAGTATGCATCAAATATCGGACATGTGTTTAGAAAAAGGAAAAAAAAAACATTTAAGTGGTAATGATAAACATGAACATAATTAAAATATATTTTACTTTTTATTGAAAACAAACCCACTTAAAATAAAAAGAAGGTCATTAGAAAATGTTTAACGCATTACATGAATATAATCAACAAGCAATTTTTTCACTGTTTAAATGAACATGGATTAGGAAACATTCAGAGGTTGGTTGGTTGGTTGGTTTGTTGGTTGTTTGATTGGTTGGATTTAAATTATACAATAATTTTATGTCGAGTAATAATTGAGTAGTGTATTTCATAATTAAGTTATTGCTTGTTTTCAAATGTGTCATAAATTTTAATGAACCTTGATCTACGTATTGTTTACCATTTGTGCTTTGTCCTGAAATAGCATTTGTTTTATTCCTTATGGCTTTCCTCCCACTGTTTAAGTTTTACACACGCACACAGATTATTTAACAAACAATAAATTCAAAGGGCTTATTTAACTTAAAACTTACATTAGGTGTATGATTAAAAAGTGTTTGTGTAAGACAAGTGGATTTGATTTGATAAACTACTGGTATTTACATGCACATAGTAACAAGACAGTTTGTATGTGTTTCATTATAAAGGTATATTATGTACGGTACATGTTGACACGTTCTTAGATGAAATAAAATTGAAAAAAAAATCCAAAATCGCAAACTCATGAGTTCATACTTTTGACACAGCCGTTTAAATGTTTAAAAGACATGATATAGGGAACGATTTTTTCTTCAAATGATAACTGGTAATGTGTATGTACATCAACAAGGTTTCATGACATTTATGTTATATTTTGACACGTGCTTAAGTTAAAAAAAAACACAATGACTGGGTATTGTCGAACATCGTTTTTTTTTTTTTACCTTTGTCATCGGCGATAACCGAGTATTGGTTTCAGAAGTCCATCGCCAACAATTATAAGATAAATAAGATTATTATTATAATACTTGTATAACGCATGACCTTTTGTTGATCTTAACATCGCATACTTTTTAATGAAAATTTTCCAAAAATTAATGGCGTTTGTCAATATTGGAGTTATGTTTCTCGCTACAATACTCATTTTTTTTTTATTAACTTCTATCGATCAGGGTAAAATATTTTGCTCGAGAAAAGGCTCGCCAACACAACTTCGACTAGAGAGTTTGTATTAGAAACAAAACAGAGGTTTAGTATCGGGGATGAATATTTAGTAAAATGTTTTTGGTCGGAGATGCATTGCTTAAGCCCAAACTACTGTGACAGAGAATGAATTTTACGCACTGAAATATCCGCTAGAAAGATTTGATTGAAATAACCTATTACAATACTATCATCAATACCGCTTTCTCTCGCAGATTCAGTTCTAAAGTCGAAAGTGAAACGGGCAGGGGAGATTAGAACACCTATGAATGAGTCAATTCAAGTGCTATATTCCACTGGTTCATAGCTTATAATTTCGCGCTCTTTACGAATAATTTCAATAACTATTTGGTGCAAAAACTGCTAAACGAATTAAATTTCATTTTATAAAAAGTCGACCTCATGATTTATTTCGGTTTATGTTTAGAATTTTGACGTTCATTTAAACGCCATATAACGAAATGCTATCTGTCGGCAAAATCCTTTTCTGTTATTTAACTGTTCTTTAAACATTTTGGGTTAGCCTGCTTTATATATTTATACTTTTTCGCCTACTTAATCAATTATTGAATGAATATTTAATTTTACTTTTGTTTCTTCCTAGCCGAGTACAAGCATTTATGTGCACTTGTTAATATCAAGTCGACCTGCATCTTGCATTTGTACTGTATTCACTGCCCTTAAGTCGACATGTAAGCTAAAGAGTTCACCAGTTTGTCAATTTTACCATATACATCTGATGAATATACCTTCGACTGAAATTATTCTGCAAAGTCACGTAGTTTACTAAGGTGAATATGGCAATAACAATTTTACTTACATATCGAGGAAATACGGCACTTGACGATGGAAGTATTGTTAATGAAATCTTGTTAATATATGCATAACATTATCTAAATATGAACTATGAAATGCCTGTGTAAATATGTATAAATAGGACGATTTAAGTACCACATATATGAAATAATGAACAAGGAAACAGTCATTAAAACAGCGATAGACATGGTGAGAATACATAAGCAAGAATGAACAAGAAAACAGTCATTAAAACAGATAGACTGGGTGAGAATACATATACGATCGATACGCATGATCAATTGATCATGTGTTTTGCAAAACATGTTAAGGGATCTACAACTGGTACGCTTTTGAGAGTTCAATATATGCAAACGACGGCTACTGTGGTGTGGAGGCCAGACTGGCTGCGGACAGGAAATATATAAAAACAGCAGTGAAAGGGCATTCCCGCACTTTCTGAGGTAATTAATTCCGTGCTCCATGGACAAATAAAGGACAGCGGAAAAGTTAGAACTAGTATGTGACATCACAATCAATTTAAATGTTATATCGGATATGTGTTTAGAAAAAGGAACCATTCAATTGAAACCAAATTGAAGTAGATTAATCTGTTTTCTTTAAAACAAACCCACCAATCTTACACTTACCTGCGTTTTACTATAGACCTTAAATAGAAAAATGTAGGTTATTAGAAGACGTTCATGTAAAACGCCTCAAATGAAAAGTCTCACACTCGCATTAACATTAAGTGTATGGTTAAAAACATTGACGTTAATTTTGAACACATTATACTGTTCAAGCATAAATAATATCTTACCGGTTTCGTCGATTTTATAGATCGTTATTTTTCTACTTTATCAAAACAATGGTCACGTTATTGTCAGCCTTGTCAATAAACCAAATCCATATCTAGATTTACGAAAAATGATGTTGATTTGGCCTTTTCAACATTTTCTGATCCATGCTAACATTTGTTTGAAACATGACTGACATAGAGTAAGCTTAATTGGGTTGGCTGAAACATAATTCAGCAATGCTTGAACGTATTGTTTTCGAAATTTGAAACTTTTTGTTCAGAAAAAATCCGCGTGGGAATGTTTTTAACAGGCTGGCACATAGCCTGTAATATTTGTCAAATCTCAGAACCCAGGAACATTAACATTGAATATGAAGCAAATTGAGTTGCGATGTAATATAAAAAGGCATTTGTTTCTGCTAGTTGCAAAACTTAATTCATATATCTCCGTATATTAAATATGTTAATAAGTTTTCCTTTATCTGTTTTATTGCCCAAATGAACATTCATAGAAATAGCTACATGAAATAAACGATTCGTTTTACTGCATTGACCTACATTCGCACATTTGATTTTAATATTCTTTCAAAAACAAAACAATCTTAGGAGGAATTTAAATGGCAATAGAGTGGATGGCATGAATAATTTGGTGTTTATTGTTAGATCACAATAGTATGTGTAGGACACCATTTTACTTTCTACATATAAAGAAGTCATAGTATTGACTTGTTTGGCATTGGAACTAGTAAGCAGAATAGCCAGGCTTTGACCATCGATGAATATGGATTTGGATTATTAAAAAAGTACAATGATGTTCATTAGGCTTATACGACATGTCTTGACCTTGGTGTTCCCACGGTGAAGAGCCTCGCGATAAAGGAAACCCCCTATGTAACGTATGATATGGGGTAACGGAAATCTACGTTAACTTCATTCTTTACGCATCTTACACACTGAACACATATGTGTTGCTATCTAAAACCCTTCAGTCAATATGAAATAATATGTTAAATATTACATATTATTAAAAGACGGTAATTAGACAAATACTTAGGTCAATTCCCAAATACTTAAAACAAAGAAAAACTATAACAGAATGTATGATAGGGGTATAATTTATAAAGCAGTTATCACCCAAATCAACAATGGCGTTGTGCGCTTGTTTAATCTTTTTTGTTTAAATTTAATAATTCACGCAATGATTTAATATGTCCTTTCCTTCTTGTACATATAGACAATATTTGTTTATATGTTGTAGTATATTGTTTTTTATCATTATCAAAATCGTGTTCAAAGTGCTCATTTGATGAAAAATATAACCAAACTTGATTAAAAATAAGTCATCAAGTTTGACGAGTGGAGTAGATATGATGAACTGCTGGTAAAAAATGCACAGATAACATAAATTGTGTTTTCGGTTCGAAATATTATGTTAGATACATTTCCATTCCATAATTGCAATTCCGTCTTTTAAATGTTAATAACAATATATATCAAATCGACCAGTGGGCATACGTATATTACCTATTGAATACACTATTTGTTACACTATTATATATATAATTTGGTTTCGATTTTGAAATCAAAAATTCATCAAAATGATATCGCCGAAAGGTGTGTTGTTACGGATACCAGAACTTTATATACAACGTATTCCGGTACTAGAATAGCAACGTTCATAACGTGTTCCCGCATGAGCTTGGTTACGAACTTCACGTATTACCGTATAAGCATGGTAACAAACTTGGTTTTCATTTGCTGCTAACATTTTAAGGACTGTGAATTTTAGGGATTGTATGCCCCATGGATGTACATTTAATAGACAAACATCGAATAATTATTTACTTCTGCAAAACCTGGTGAAGTAGGCCAGACATAAAATACGACCCTTGATAGTTTTGTGTGGTTTAAGATACTCATAAATTGCGAACGTTTTACTTTTGATAAATAAACAATATTGTAAGGCATTAAAGGTGAAACTTGCTTGATCTTTGCTGAGTTTGCAAGAATCATGATTGTGAAACATTTCGCACATTTGAAAATGCTGAACTACGCATTTGTTGTAGATGAGGCATATTATTGTTCAAACCCTTTTTATAACCGGGACCAAGAAAAGTTTAATATGTTGCAAACTTAGTTGTTAATTTGATTTTGAAACGTAAGTTCCTTATTTAGTTTTATTACTGACCCTTGTTTGATTAAAATTCGGTTTCTGCAATAAAACTAAACTATTAAAATCATCCTTTTGTGATTTTCCCATGGCATTGAAACTTATAACCACGCGTATAAAATCACGCCATTATTAAAGATTTTGCGACAGACGGAGATGTTTCATATATCTTATATCCAAACATATGTACATACTTTATGCATTTAAGGATATCGAATTTAAACTGAAGTTATTTACATAAGTTATACAATATTTATTTTAAAGTGAACAATTACAAATAGTTATTTCCTGTACAGATAATGGATTTATGTTTGTACTCACGTATTTGTCTTCCAAACAAAATAATATAACTAACGTATACCATGGTTGGCTTGCTGTACATTTGCATAAAAGCAAATACTAGATTGTAGCATCATTTTCCTCTCTTTCGAAATTATTGCTCATATATTCAAATATAAATTAGCATGTATGATTTACGTTGGGATTAATTAAAATTTATATTTGAGGAAGTATTAACACTAGCTCTATGAATAATAAGCTGCCATATTAGACAAGTAGAATTGATACAGATGGTCTACATTCAACATACAAGAAATTATGTGTGTTTTCGAACTGATCGTGCATGTTAAATACATCTTAACACATGATTAGATACATTAAACTAAAATAGAATCCAACATTGTAACATAATATTTTCATTCAATTATTCTAGCAATTTTAAATGAACGTATGTAAACATGGACGAGTTTGCGATGTATCAAAAGTTATATTTCAAGAAATCAACATACTTACCGTTTTGCCTCTATTACAATACTGAAAGGAGAAAGATATCAATCAATAGTTAAACGAGTACAGTGTATGTGATGAATTGAAGATGTACATGCACATGGAAAAAATGGTTTTGTTGGTATACATAAAGTAATATGAGAACACTTGCATAATAAAAGGGATAAAAAAGATGATCGAGTATAGTCGACAATCGGTCTGACATCGGAGATAATAAATTATTGTTTTCGAAAATAAAGTACCGCTATTAGTTAAACAAATATAGAAAATATATATTCTAATATATCTAGAAAGCATGAAATATGATCGGGACAGTAAGATATGTTGTATACAAATCTTTAAAATTAACGACTCGTAAAAATAGGATTATCAAGATTCAATATATCCGATAAACAAAATATTATGTTTGCCAGTACGAAAAAAATGAACTTCTTCAGAACAAATTTATTCTTATCAATAAAAATGGCATATGCTACCTATTGCAAGCCTTATGTCTACGTTTTGTAAGTATTTATAATAGCTTTACGGTTTATTACTAGAACTAGATAATAATCATTGAGAAATAAGCTACTGTGAGAGCATGCAGCATGTAGTAGCACAGGGGCATTACTTATAAGCAAGAGGTGTCGCTATTTGCTGAAGTTAAATACGCAACAATAATATCAATGGAATACCTGACAAAGGTCAAAATTATATGGAACTTATTTTGAAAACTGTGTAGTTTATTCAAAATACATCACCCTGTTATCATATGATATTTTTAGTGTGTCTTGCAGTTTCGTAAATGTAACCTTAACAGTATAACTCCACTAAATACTTATTGTTTTAAAACAGTTTAAAATAATTATAAATTATTATACACATGTTTTCGATGATTCTCCGTAGAGAAACATACTCTATAAAGTAGAGTTAAACAATTAAAACAAAGTTGTTGGATTACTGATTGAGGTCATTTTCCGTATAATTTAGTTAATTGGTTTAGATTACTTGATTAGGAAAACGTTATAAGAATAACTTTGTATTTTCGAAATAATCACATACATAAAAGTTGCGTTTTAAAATTGTTTTATTTTCAGGACGTTTTTCATTGTCTAAGAAACATACGTACTGCGTTAACTAGAGTAAAAACTTTATTTTTTTGGTCATTAACAACTAACTTTATGAATTTACTTTTGCATTCTTCAAATTTCCCACAGCTTAAATTTTGACGCAGGTTCATTTATTAATATCCATACAAACACACTTCTTGTATCTACGCAAGGACAGAACAACAACGGATGTCCACACATATCACAGATATATTTGGGATCCCCCATATAAAAGGTATACTTATCACGTGTAAGTTTAACCCACTCACACTTTATTATATTTTGTGAACATATACAATGTATGCTTAAATTTAAGTAGATGCACTTTGAATTACATATTTTTAATATTTTACTATAAGAAATGTTGCTTTTTTACGTGTTGTAAGTTTTTATTTTACGTCAAACAAACGACCAGATTAAAGTGATATAAACAGACCAAACTGGTTTGATAATCTATGTGAAAGTGCCATGGGTTGTTGTGTTCATCATGGGATAAGCATTGGAGGTCCGATAGTCCAACATCATCAAGAGCTTATAAATGTAAGAGATAACAGTCACAATTGCAATTGTGTACAATGCACGCAAAGACGCTTTTTTGTGATACCCTGTTTCAAACAAATTCATTTTTGTTACGAACTATATTTAATAACAGATTCGATTTCCGTGTACTTTTTCTACATATCAAACATTGGACTTATAGAGTGAGGTCCTATTGGCCGCAGTTTATAATATATACATATGAAACGACGGTCTTTGATTATATATAACATGTACTTTATCCAACACAATGCATTTACATTTGTATGCAAATAGACTAACTTACGATCTCACCGACTAACTCACCAACTGACTCACCGACTGACTCACTGACTGACTCACAGACTGACTCACCGATTGTAAATCGAACCCACAAAGAACTAGTAAGAATGTCGTGGCCACGACTTAACATAGTCTTGTGCACGAGATAAACAAACACCTAACATATTACGGAAGACATTCTTCATATGGTTGCAAATATTTTTGTTGCATAGTTTTGGCGGTGGGACTGTAGTTCTTTGTCCTTTTTTATCTTTGTAAGTCCTCAGATGAGCAACTGTTTCGGATGAAATTCTCGTCAAGCATATTATCGGTCCTGGCAAACTTCGGCGTATTAGTTTGCAGTTCTGTCACATTATCTTCCACAAAGTCTTGAATACCAAGCCTTGCCAATTCTCTCAATTCTAGTAACTCACTTTCATAAATAGAAAAAAAACCGGCAAGGTATATCATGTTTTATAAAAATTATCTGAACAAGTGTATCTACGTTATTTGGGTACATACGCAAAGATGTAAAAAAGATATAAATGTTCTATTCCTACATGAATTTTATTTTTAGCTGAAATGATAATGTTTTTTTAAACATTAATTACGATTTATTTCCATGTGTACATATCGATATATTCTATTCATTTACCCTAAATGCATGCTAGATTGTCGTTCAATATGAATAACAATTATCTGGAGTGTTCGTTATTTGTTATATTAGCCAACTAATAAAGCTAAAGTTTGCCACTTCATAAGGCCACGTAACTAATTAATAAAATATAATTTTAGTCGCGATTTTTCTGAAAGTCTATTTTCCTTGTAACGAATATCACACTAATGAAACTTGAAATTATGTATTATTATATTTTAAAATTAATTATGAAACTGACTTTGTTATTCACTCGATATGAATGATACGCAACAACGCAGTCAATAATGCATCAATAATTCATTTGAAATATACAGTAGTCAAATATAAACCATTTCAGGAGGTACAAGGAAATTACCAAAACAGCACTGAACGATATGCACATATTCTTAAACATACTATCACCGCATACAAACTAATATCAACACCAATGCACGAGGGTATTTCCACCTTTGAACGGACAGTGAAACAGGACATCAGTCGAGTTCTAGATTACTAGGGATATTTTGTGTTAAAATACTCTACATTAATTTTATATTTGATATACTTTTTGACAGCGTTGATGTTTGTATGATGGATAAAAACACTTTGTTTTCTTATGTGTTTTATAGTATGAAGTTAATATGGAAGAAAGTTTAGCACTTTGCTCTGGCAACAGTAACGAACATGTCATTTAAGCACATATGAAATAATAAAAAATCACTTACTATAAAGCTTCAAATGATTTTTTGCACACGTTCTTAACCAACATTGACACATTACATACAGACATTTACGATTCTGGAATCTGATTGTTCGCCCCCAAAACCACCGTCGACACTAATTGCACAGGCTTATTGAGAATTAATGTGTTTATTAACGCGGCAAAACTATTTATGGCCATTGATTTATATCAATCAATCTGGTGAACAAGCACAGCAATAAGTTAGTTGTTATGTACTGTAGAAATAGGAGGATAAGACTGGTGTTGTGTCATAACGTTCTTAAATTGTCTGTTAACACGCCATAACGAATGGTGATTTGATTTTAAGCGAACGGATGTACAAGCAATTTGTGCTTAGTGTCGAACCGAAATTACTTTGTTCTATGTATTTAATATATATATAATTCACACTTTTGTCAAAGGATTGATGTTGCGAAAATGTAGAAATTGTATATATAGGAAAAGAATAACATATTCATTAATAGTACAGCTTTAAAAAGCAAAAAAAAGCTTGCCGTTGATCTCATTTACCTCAAAACATGTGTTTTACAAATCAAATTTATGTAAGATTCCCGAATTTGTATACAATGATAATGTATTCACTTTGGCACTACAGTGCATGAAGATTTGTGAATATTTTATAAAATTCATAACAGTATGAAGTAGTAGTAGTAGTAGTAGTAGTAGTAGTAGTAGAAGCAGAAGAAGCAGTAGTAGTATCAATATCAGTAGCAGTAGCAGTAGCAGTTATAGTAGTATTAACAGAAGCAGGAGTAGCAGTAGCAGTAGTAGTAGTAGTAGTAGTAGTAGAAGTAGTAGTAGTAGTAGTAGTAGTAGTAGATGTAGTAGTAGTAGTAGTAGTAGTAGTAGTAGTAGTAGTAGTAGTAGTAGTAGTAGTAGATGTAGTAGTAGTAGTAGTAGTAGTAGTAGTAGTAGAAGTAGTAGCAGCAGCAGCAGCAGCAGCAGCAGCAGCAGCAACAGCAGCAGCAGCAGCAGCAGCAGCAGCAGCAGTAGTAATAGTAGTAGTAGTAGTAGTAGTAGTAGTTGTATTAGTAGTAGTAGTAGTAGTAGTAGTAGTAGTAGTAGTAGTAGTAGTAGTAGTAGTAGTAGTAGTAGTAGTAGTAGTAGTAGGAGTAGTAGTTGTTGTAGCAGTAGCAGTAGCAGTAGCAGTAGCAGTAGCAGTAGCAGTAGCAGTAGCAGTAGCAGAAGTAGTATTAAAATTAAGCTATGATGTACGCTCATATGGATACAAAAAATGAATGGGGTAAGGTTCTTCATTATAATCTTTGGATTCATATCACATTTCGGAGACAGAGTCAGACATATTGTTCTATGTGAATTTTAAAATTGTATTTCATGGAAATTTCGATATGAGACTTTATTTGTATTCGTAGTCCTGGAAAACCCGCCATCTATTTAAATAGAGCAATATGGCATGTTGTTTTGTGGACTAAACAGTAAGCAATACGGTATGGGCTGAGCAGTCTCCAGGGAGTCGATTAGACAATGAAGTGGGGAGAAGTAGGACAGCTTGGAAGAGTAACGAGAGGTCATGTTTTGTGTATTAAGCTTTCAAGAATTTGTGGCGAAAACCTACAGACAGTAAATAAATTAAAAATAGTTATTTAAATATAATGAAATTCTACTGTTTACTGAAGCGTTGATAATTATGATATGCTAAAATGATGTTGAGGATTTAGAGTAGTTTGAACTTTGGTAGAACATGTAGAACAATTTGTTATTAACGAGCCATTGGGGGTATAACAACCTTTATACATGATCGTTTCACAGTGAAACAATGTGAGAACTGTTATTTGTATTTGAAAGTAAATGGTAAATTATTTATTATCAGCAATGATATTGTTATATTCTTAAATAATAATAATATACCACACAGAAGTGGTAGGGAAATATTTGCTTTTAATGCAACCACGTATAGTCGGTTAAATTGTTTAACAAGGTAACATTGTAGCCACAAAAAACTGTTGACTGGCTGTCGAAGTATTGACCAATTATATAGCAACACATGTTGACCGTTGATACAAATAAGAGGGCATGGAGTTTAATGCTATTAGGATCATATTTCAACATTTATTATACATTATTGTCACATAGGCATATGCAAAGTTGAATCATTGGCGCTTCGAGGTTTTATCTCTCCCGTCCTAAATTAAACGAATCAACATTTTTATACAATTAGCTTTATTATGCCGACAATGTTTCAGAGAAACGGTTTTTATCGTTATTTTAGATATGAAAAATGTTAGTTTTAGTAGTATTCAGAGTAGTAATTGAAAGACAATCAAACATTTAAATTTAAGAATTTGCTGAAAGACATAGTTTTGGTAAAGACAACTATAGAAAAAAAAATGATTGATGATGGCGAAATAAAGATAGGTTAAAGCCAGGAACAATAATGTTAGAAACTGATGCCTGACGACCTCGCACAAATGTAGTATTAATTGAAACGTAATGGCTGGCTACTTACTAATGTACATGAATGACCTATAGTGTATTATCTATGATTATATTTGCCCCTTTTATCAACTAAAACCGGACGAAGGTGATATTTGCAATATTTAAAAGCAAGAAAAAATACTTTTGTTCGCCCTTTAAAGTGATATAAAAATAAAATTCGTCACTATATCCTTGGTCACTTTTTGATAAATATTACTTTCATATAAAGGCTTTCCTTTTAAGATTCCCTGGCCTAGGCGTTTATGTTGGTGATCCGCAAGGATAA
Source organism: Mya arenaria (assembly GCF_026914265.1). Classification (NCBI taxonomy): domain Eukaryota; kingdom Metazoa; phylum Mollusca; class Bivalvia; order Myida; family Myidae; genus Mya; species Mya arenaria. Next base: position 4,435,765 of record NC_069137.1, on the reverse strand, counting down.
CATATTTGTTTAGTAACTTAACATTGTTTTTACCTTTGCGCGTTTGTATCATTTCCAAGGTTGCTCTGCCTCTCCCTTGGTAAGACTAGCTTGCTTGCTGTATAAACTCTGTCAGAAAAATATAAGGATTAATTAAATTGTAGGTTATATTTACAGACAGGTCATATTTAACGTAATATCCATTATGAAATATTTTATGATTTATCAATTATATTGTTCAATATTAAAACAAAACACTTAAATGCATTGTGTATCCCTTTAAAACCTATAAGATCGATCGACTTATAAATCCAGTAAAATTAATTTTAAACAAATATATTGACGCAAAGTTTAGAACAATTGATTAACCATACAAAAAAAATACACAAATCATGTTTTACAAAACAATATTGAGTGAGTTTTGTTGTAATGTGCATCAATCAATACCAAGCCAAAGTAAGTATCAAAATGGCAGCCGACCTTTAGTAAAATTGTCCAATTGAACTTTGTTTTCAAAAATTAAATCCATTATTGTGTTTATAGTTAAAACTTATACAAATAGTTATGCCAAACTCAAGTTTGGGGTTACTTTAGCATGTGTTTGCTTTTTTTTGAATCTCGATAGTCTGGTTCGCGACTCTGTACAGTAACGGGCCTTGTGCGCATCTGTTCCGTAGATAAGCCGTGACGCATCCTCTCTATTTCTGCTCCAAAACAGAAAAAAAAACATTCGTATGATTTGATGGTATTTTGAAAAATACGTTGCTAAAGCAAAATAACGCCAGGATATTTGCTTATAATCATTTGGTAAAATACGATTATTTTTGAGAATTAAAAATAAGTCCCAACATGCCTTATAACTTTTAACAAATATTTTAACAGGGGTCACAAATGTTACTTATATTATATCGAGTTACCTAATCTTGTATAAGGTAGCAAGTCAATCATATTGAAATGTCTTTGAGATATATCTTAAATCATAAATTGCGGAAAGAAAAAAGGCTGACACCGGAATTGATAGATCATTGCTTTATATCTTTTGAAATGAAGACCTAATGATACTGGTTCGTATGTATTTAGGGAATTAGTTCCATTACTTTGCTTTTCAAAAATCATTAGGCCTCTATTGAAAATAGTTTGTGTGTCATGCTAGAACATTCCCGATCTTTTGAAGCCGTTTAAAGTTTAAAGTATATATAAAGTTACGTTATATTTAAAAAATGATCTATGTTTTTCAATTTCATTAAAATCATCTTAAATAATAAAAAATGTGTTTCTTTTATTAGTTTAATTTAAATCTAATGGCGTAAGTGGTGTTTACCTTTGTTACTCTTGGCCCACGTCTAAACCAGCATCTAACTGCTTTAACAATTGCACTGTAAAATAATTACAGAATGCATATACATGCTTTAAAAATATCCTACTTCCTGGTGCAATCAGAAAGTGTTTTTTTATCTGAATGCATGAACTCCGTAGTTAGGTATACAACCATTATTGAGTAAAGCAAATATAGCTTTTGGCAACCCTTTGTCTCAAAAATGTATTGCAACTAGCTATGTGTTACTAAACAAAATATTTACTCAGAAAGATAAATTGTTATCGTTGATCGACGAATATACTAGGTAAATACTCTCACTCATTCATGAATTGCAGTCAACTCCTACTCGTATATTCCATTATTTAAGAGAACACTCAGTTGCATAAAATTCGTTTTCATAAGGAAATGGAGAATTGTTGAAAGTGAAGAATGGAAAATTATATTATCAAAAACACTTACATATTATAAAAATTATGCAACTATTAATCAATGTACATATGACATTGCAAAAGAAACAGAAACGTGCCACAACATGTGAGCATTCCAAACTCATAAATTAAGAACGAAACGTACGAAACACAGTTCATAGTAAAACATATATCTTGTTCCAAGCAACTGTTTTTTTTATTGCTTTCATCTTTTCTGACTGTAAGAACTAAGGGTACAAAGTATATGATAATAATTAAATGGAACGATTTGTCGTCATTATACCAAACACTTATGAGAACACATATATGCACCAGAAAATACTTCATTTTGAGAAGAGAATAATGAGAAAAAAAACTAATGCTTGTTTTAAATAAAACATATTAACGCTGAGTGTGATTTTATTTCGTTTTGTAATAGCATATAAAGACAAACGATAGGAACACCAATTGACGCTAACTATGTACCTAAACATATTCAACAACTCAACATTGCTCTTTGGCTACTGATTGAAGTTTGATTTCTACCTTCTGTAGAGAAAATCACATGACACACTGAATCTTAGTGTCGTTAAAATATGATGACAGGCGAGACTTTTCAATTGGTAAATACATGCGTATTCTTCATTCAAATGTCCACTTTAACGGCATCTTTATTTACTGCAACTATGCATTCGATACAAAATTGAAATATATATTTGCATTTCATATTATATTTTCAATTTGGGTTAAATGTATTCAAATGTAAAAATATTATACATAATATACGGGTGATACGCGTTTCTTTTTTTAAAACTGACTTTAAAACATCCTTTCATTGAATGGAATAACCACATCTGTTTTTTTGAAAATGTAAAGACATTGAATTTGTTTTGTGCGATCGCACCTTTATTTTCAATACAAACCAAAGTAATAATGGTACCTCTGTTTCTTGAATGCTGCATTTTAAGCGATACAAATATCTTATGCACTGATTTCCCTTTAAAATTGTATAGTATTGTTTTGTTGACATCATTTGGCAGTTTCAAGGACTGTTTTAAGTGCCCATCAAAGTAGGCAAAGAATGAAAATTGTTATTGATGTATATGACTTTTATCTATATGCAGGCATACGTATTTTTGCTGTATCTCTCAATTTGATTGACCTAATTGCAGTTTGACACGTTCTGTTTTCGCATGGGTATCATTGAAAATGGCATATTCTTAACTTTGATTTTTTTCAGCGATATATATTTCCTGACGTTCATTATCGGGCAGACCATTTTCGAATTCCTTCATTTGTTCGATTCCTAATTTAACAGCTTAATCAACATTTACAGTTTATGGTGCTATCTGACCTGTAACTAAGTTGATGATTTCATCTGAGTAATTCGACGGGTCCAATGGATTTATACAGTCATTTATCGCTCTCTGCAGTGATATATGATCGTTGCAGTCACTCAATAGTCTTGCCTTCATATCCTCTTTGGGTTTATCATTAGATGGCTTAACTTGTTCACTATTTGAAAGGCTTGAGATGTCTGCCTCCAACCTGCTAAAAATGTGTATACCAAGCGAACATATCTTGGGTGTGTCGGATTTTAATGTAATACCAATAATGCCTTGTTTTCCATACAAGTATCTCATAAATGTTTTTTCTCAATGAACATATCATTTGAAATGCCGTTCCAAACTCCAAGAATGTGACGCATCACATGCTCCCATTTCCGAAATATTTCCCTACATAAACCGGGCACTGACTCCATAGATCGTAAATAGGAGCGGCAATACGAAGCGTAATACACGTGCCCTGCTGCAAAGAATTAGGGGATCATAGATTTAATAACTACAAAAGCCCTAGTCAGTTTCTTTTTCAGCTATGATGTGAAGCATCATGATCAGCACTGGTGTTATAACACAGTTATCCATAGCTTTCATGTTCTACTACAGCTCTGCAAGAATCTCCTTGAGGTCACCCATGCTGTCTATTAATCCACTTACATATGTTTCTCTCAGTAGTTTTTTAGAAGTAAATTGAAATAAATAAAATGCCATTGTTTTTTATACATATATGTAAACGGTTGTGCTCATTTCATTTAGTCTGTGTGAATTAATGCTTATTTTGGCTGCCATATTGGACGCCATTTTGGTTTATATGTAAATATGTATGTCATTTGTGATACCTATATTGCATATATACATTGTAAAATAGAAACTAGATACATTTGTATAACAATTGATGGTATTTGAAACAAAACCTAACTCAACTGTCAATTTTCTTTGTTTTGGCGGCCATTTTGGACGCCATGATGGCCTAATTATGATATGATTTTTTTAAATTGATCGGTTTGCATAAAGAATACATAATGATATAGTTTTGCACAGGAAAATTATGCATTTATACAAAATTACCAGTCAATTTTTGAATTTGGTGAAATTTGGCAGCCGTCTTGGACGACATCTTGAATATATCGATTTCCCCAAGGGTGGTGTGAGGCCATCAAACAGAATCCTTAACAAGGGGGTCTAAACTACTTAAAAAGCTAAAAACATTTTCTATACACTCCAGTGCAAGGTTCAGCCAAAATATCCCACTTGGCTGCCGGGTTATTAATTACTATAGTTCATACTATTTTAATGGCATAAGAATCTTATGGGTGACATCTTGTATACAAGCATATCTGAGGAAATACATACTTTACGGTCACAAGTTATTAAATTGTTAATAAAATTTTACTCTAAAAGAATCAGCAGGACTATATTTCCTTCGCATGCATGTGGTCCACCTGTTTATGTTCGAACAATTTTTTTTTCCAAAATGTCCATAAACACAATTTTAATTTGGGGTGGCATACAACTTGTTTTGTTGATATATATAAATTGAATGTGTTTTACCTGACAAAATTTGAGCAGTTTATTTTTGCAGATTGAAAACTGAGTTAATATAAAAATTACCTGGTGCCTTTAACTCATCACGATGAAAATGGCTGGAAAAGAGTTCCTTGACCTCCAGAACCATGTTCTTCATTTCTGGTAACTGGTTTGTGCTGACATGGTTTACAGCTGAATATCAAATTAATGTCAGTTTAAGCATACACGTACACATTTTAAGTTATATAAATTATATGGTGTCTTGATTCTACTTATTTGAGGCTACACACAGAACTGCAGTATATTCAAGCATGTACAGTATGCAAATGTTCAATATCTCGATCAAAACAACCTGATAACGATTCCGTAATAAAACAACTCCAATAATTATCTAATGTTGAAATCAAAGAGAACATGATAAAAAAATCAAGTTAAGATGACGTACTTGCATGTATTTCTTTCAGGAAATTTTTGTTCTGAAGTAAAGATTCTATTTCTTTGAGACCACATTTGACTTTTGTTTTGAAAGCTTCATCTGAGATCAATTTAACTGTTTCGTCGATAAATGTCGTAAGCTGTGAGTGATAAAGATTAAAATCACCCTCGTTCAGCTTTGGATTGGGCAGGTGACATAGTTTGTTTCGAATGACTTTCACATTTTCTATGTCATTTATTTGTGTCGGCGTCACCTTTTGTACAATTTTGGTTAATATCAGCCAGTACATCTGTACATCCCATGTCTCCAAATCCGTGCCGGATCCATTTTGAGGGAAAAAAGCGTGTTTTCTCTGTTGTCCAATTCTCCAAAGAAGAATTTCTTGTTTTTTTGACTGCAAAAATATATCCAGTGTTGAACCCGAATCTAGGACGTACTTAAAAATAATTTTTTCTAAGCACCATGTACACGGGCCTTGAACGGTAAAAAGCAATTGTATAAAGTTTTCCCGTTCTTTCTGTAGTTTCTCGTCAAACTTAATTCTTGCACCAGACATGTCTTTGACCTGTAAGTAGACGCAACTTTAAGTAAGGCCACACTAACTTGGAGCTTTTATCGATGGATTCACAGAACGTTTTGTTTGAAGATGAAGAGATTTTCCAACGCAGTTACTTCCCTTTAAATTTTACTGTTGTTTTTTTAAGCGAAATCATCGACGCGTGGAGTATTTAAAAAGTGAAACACGTCTAGTAATCCTTAGTTCCTTTTTAAAATGATGGCTCTCGATCAGCATTGTTTTAAAAATTTAAGTTTAAAAATAGCTAAATATCAAAAGAAATAAACACGTGTATGTAGGACGAATCTAAATTGGGATGCTACGTGAAAAGTTAACCTCAAACATGCTTCTCGACTTCAAAATTATATGTATTTAATCTAATTATTGAAGCAAATTTAAACACTTATGTACACATGTCAAAATGAAAGTTACATAAACTATGTTTTGAAACAATACAAAACATAACAAGAAGCGCTTCGTTATGCATGCGTAGTCATGCTCATTAAACTAGAAATGGTTGTCCGGTGTGCAAGAGGAAAAAAAAACACATTAAACAACAAAGCCTTTCAAACCGATTGATGCATTGCGTGATTGAGATATAATGAATAACTAGTTTATCTCTAGGATAAGTCAATTTCTTTAAATAAGACGGCAATTTGGAGATGTTTAAGTTTGCGGGTTGTGGTTTAAGCAGGCCCGTACACAAATTGCCTTCCGCAATGCCACTTAAGTTCAGTTTTGACTTAATATGATTATTAGAAATCTATATCTACCATTTGATTGCCCAATTAAGTTATTTGACAATACTGTTACTCCTATTTTACTATATGCTTGTGAAATTGAGGGCTACCGCCATCTTTATTTGATAGAAAAGGTGCACACTGATTTTATGATGCATATTCTGAATGTTAAAAAAGCACACTTATATAATGTTGTATGGTAATCTTGGTCGTTACCCTTTAAGTATAATGATAAAAAAAATGCATAGTAGGATTTTTGTATAAATTGGCCTACAACCAATACAATATGTTATCTATTTTGTATAAGTTTCTTTTAAAATATTTTTCAGCTCTTGAACATAATTATGGATTGTTTAGTAATGTCAATGCTCTTCTTGATGAATGTGGTTTGAGCTATATATGGCAGAACCAATATTATACTACTTAATAGCAATCTGTGTGAATCTAGTCGAAACTTGTTTAAAAGACCAGTTCAAACAGAACTGGAATAGTGATGTTATTTTATTCTTCCAAATGTACCAATTACATAATTTATAAAACTGAATTGGAACTTGAAAAATGTTATCTTAATCTTGTCCAGTCTCTAATAAATTTTAGACTTTGTAATAATCATTTACCAATTGAAAAAGGAAGATTGCTTGGTATAGACAGAAACGCTAGAAAATGTCAGTGATGTACTCTAAATGAAATTGGTGATGAATTCCGCTTTCTTTTATTCGGCTCATATTTTGTTAATAATAGGAAAAGATACTTACATTATGTAAACATGCATAATACTAATATATTTTCTTTCAAATATTTTACGTGTGAAAATGATCCTTTCAAACTAAATAACTTTAGCAATTTTGTCAAAATTCTATGTCAAGCTTTTAAAACTCCACCTGCCAACCCTTAACTATAATTACTTGATATTTCATTAATGATTACATCCACTGTCATTATGAATAGTTATATATGTTTATGTACTCAAACTTTTTAAATTTGTACCTACTTAGTCTACAATTCTAACCATAAAGCCTGGTAAATATATATCATTGTTAATTTCCATGCTTATTTACAACATTTTGTATTATTCATGTTGATGACATTAAAATCCACATTTGTTTCATGTGATGCAAGTAGAATAAGCTTGTGAAACTGTGAGAAAATGATTATCTTCCTCTAAAGACGCATCCTAATTGGTGTAATCAGTGCATTTTTTATTGACTGTTTGTACATAATTGGTGGCACATGGCTAAGCCCAGAAGCAATTCATTAAACTATTAGTCAAGGGACACAACTCTGCATAACTTTCTCTGACGTAAACAAAAAAAAAGAAATAAACTAACGTGCATAATTTCTGTATTGACCACTTTCCACATACTAAGTTTCATTACCCTATCTTTGATACTTTTTGAGATATCACAGGACCAAATCGTCTATATTTTTAATGTCAAGGGCAACCTAGTATGGCTACTGTTTTTAGCTATCCCAGGACCGAGATTTGTTTCAGTCAACCGCTACATTTTTTATAAGTCAAGGGTCTTAACTCTGCATAACTGTGCCTGACGAAATAAATCAAACTAATGTGCATAATATCCATTGTACCCTCCATCCTAATACTGAGATTCATGAATCTAGCTTTGATACTTTTTGAGTTATGACAGGTACACATTGGCTTTATTTTTTATAAATCTAGGGCCAATACCCCGCGTTACTTTGCATGACGAAAAAATAAACTAACGTGCATAAACCCCATATTGCCCTTTTTCCACATACTAAATTTTATTAACCTAGATTTGATACCTTTTGGGTTATCGCAGGACCGAGATTTTTCGTGGACTGACGGACGGACGGAGGGTAAACCTTAAGTCCCCTCCGGTAAAACCGGTAGGGAACTAATAATGAATTAAATTAAACTTTAAACGGTTGAATTGTAAATTGTTTATTAAATTTGATTATTTAAAGAAATGTAAAGCATAGGTTGCATAACGTATTTAGAATTTCAGATATCATTCGGATATCCTGTATTGAAACATTATTGTTTTATCATAATAATGCCTTTTATTATGTTTTAATTCAAAATATAAATTGGACAAAAATTGACCAGGGCGAATGTTAAAGGTGTGTTGTTGTTTTTTAAAGTTTCCTTTCTACTCGTCTCTTCTCGGCAGCAGTTGTCAACTTAATTTAAATGTATAAACGAAAGTGCTCACCTTTCAGTATCCTGACAGTCTGTCGATATTAAACTTTAAAATATGTCCTCGATTGTCTGGGAATACGTATAATGTGTATAAATCCATCCTCTTTCGTAGGGTATAAAGTTCATTAGTTTTAAAAGGTAAAAATGAAAACCAATGCAAATTTTTGAATTACATTTGTCCTTTGATAAACAAATGACTGATCAAAGTATGTATGTATTCTAACTAATTTAGTTTTAGGAAATCAGGATCAGGTAATCATTGCGATTTGGTTTCAGCTATTGGGTGTAAATGAACTCAACGAAGAGCTTCTCTAAAGCTGCCAATACTAAATCAAGCAAACAAGAATAGAGCTTTACCAGCAGATTGCGATCTATTCATACACGTATTGATCTTACTATACACCTTTTCAATGTCAGTGGTATATCGTTTAGATCTTGGAAATACAGGTCTTTGTAATTATTCAGCGTAATTTTAAACTGTATTTGGTTTCAGAATATAATAATGCAGAAGGCCTGCGTTTATACTTCAATGTAAGCGCCGAATAACGGAACATAAGATTCATGAGTCGACGTAAAGCGTTAAACAAACAACAATTTCGAACTGCGTGTTACACTTATTAAACGATATTTCAGAGTAAGCACCTACATATCTTTAAAATGATTCCATACCGCATATTAATCAACGATACATTACAACATTCTTTATTCGATTGATCCGTCTTCACCCACATTAACAAGCATGCCAATATTCATTTCAACGTAGCACCTTAAATCTGGTTTATATTGGTGAAACTAATATTGCATAATAATATAAACTTCAACAATAGTCTGATAGTTTTTGTATACTTTTGGTCAATAAAATGCTCAATAAAAGTTATCGTTTATATATATTAAGTTCAATGTTTGCCTATCATATAATTAGTTTCAACTAAAAACTTTTAATATTATACTAAGTCGTTGTATGAAATATACATATTTATATTATAAATACGAGTTAAACAATTTCTATTTTTCCAAATAAAGTAATAACTCAGATTGTTAAAGGGAGGGTAGGGTTTTATGATGGTAGAAATAGTCACCTGGTTATGAGTTACGTAGAAGAAAATGATAACATTGTCTTACATAGAACAATTGGTTCAATATTTATATTTTCAAATTCTAATGAAAAATAGATTAAACTAATTACGATATTATACTTATAAAACATTTATATAGCATATATTCGATTATTACATACATCATCGGCAACTTTCCATTAGGAAGGAATTATCCGTAAAACCATTTTGTTTACAATTATAATCTTAATGCATGTTTATTAACAATTTAAATACTTGGAATTATTGCATATTCCGTAAGGTCGAACTAATGCAGAAGGCCGGCGTTCATTTAAGGAATGAATTACGGAGTTGATGTCATAATTGGGGTCAGAACGCAATTGGGCTGGTCAATGTGTGTGGATTCCGAATTTAAGAAACCTTTCAGTAATCCTTTTTTTACACATTCTGTAAATTGAATGACCCGATTGTAACAGGAAACATTTTATCAAATGATGCCACAATAACGCGGGAAAAGATCAACCACTTGAAATTACCTTTAAACGTAAAATTGAAACACTTATGTCAACATTATATATCATAAATTAACACTTTTTAGAATTTATATTTTACTATACCGAAAGGCAGTTCATTTCAGGTGTGGAAGTCAAGGTAAATATATTTCAATGTAGGCGCTGCATACTTACGAAAATAATGTAGTCGATTCATACATGACTGAATTTTTAGTTGAAATAGCAAATTGATTTTGTCATTTTACATCACCGACATATGTAATTGATATACAAAAGCGTTTTTTTAGAGTTTTAAACATAAAACTAAACATATTTTACAAGCAAAAACAGTTTTATAATTTGCTATTATTACTGGCGCACCTATTATACGTTGGTCTAGTTGGCGTTTATTAATATTTTGTTTTGCTAGAAAGTTTTAGACCATTTTTACTTTAGATTCATGAGACAATATTAATATTTCAGAGTTATCAGTTACATATCTTTAAGATTATTCCATACCGCAGATTTATCAACGAGACATTTAAACAATCTTCTATCGATTGATCTTTCTCCACCTACATTAACAAACATGTCAATATTTTTTTCGACGTAGCACCTTAAATCTGGTTTATATTGGGGAAGCTCATATTGCATAATAAATATAAACTTCAACAATATTTGTTTTTATGAACAAAACTATAGAAAGAGAATGTCAATGCAGTTGATTACTATTTAGTGTTGCAGGTACAAACGTTGCAAAAAAAGGTGTTGGTTTGCCAATTAAATCAAATTCTTACGGACCGGCGGTCTTCGTTGTCTGCTCATTAATTCAATAAGCCTTTGGTCCAATTACCACCCAATTATCCAGAATTCGTTTTGACAACATATCTAAAAACCAGTCACATCGCGTAGTCACTTGAGAGTTATCGCCCTATGCTTAAAGAAATAACATATAATTGGTAGTGTCCGCTCAATCATCTTAAAAACCTTTTTTTCAATCACCAACCAATTTCATCATAATGAGTATAGGCATGATATCTCGAACAATGTCGATAACCAGCCATATCTCAGGGGTCACTGGCAAGTTTTAACCTTTAAACTATAGAAATTACATCAAATCGCTCTTGTTCAATCAATAACTTTTAAGTTTTGTTCAAGTCATCCCCAAATTCAGTCAAAATGTGTATTTGTATAATATATCGGACAAGGTCGTTAAACAGCCATACTGACGTGGTTACTCAAGTGTATTTTTTAATTATAGAAATACCTAAAAGTTTTCTTTTCCGATCATGTACTTTTGAAGCCTTCATCCAATTACATTCAAATATAGTCAGAGCGTGTATGGGAATTTTTCAATAAATATCGATTATTTATCATATCGCTGTCGTCTTCCAAGAGGTATGGCCCTTTAAAGTTGCACTCTCACAGATTAAACTTTTTAATAACTATTATATTTCTTTTTGTGATAGAACGAGCCATTTTTTGTGAAAATCCATAGAAACCAGTTGTATAAGACTGCTGACAAAAAAAAGATCGCAGATGTATACATTTAAGGTCAACAAATGGTGTTTTTTACCTTTTTTTCTTTAACCGTTAATAAACTGTTAATAAACGGTTTAAGCCACAAAACATTATAACAGAAATATGAATAATCTACGATCTTTTTTTTGTCGGCAATCTTATATCATTGGTTTACAGATATTTACGCTAAAATTTGCTCATTTGAACAAATATATAAAAAAAGTTGTAAAAATGGTATATATGTGAGCGAGTAGCTAAACTTATTAAAAAAAACCACCTTAATTGGCCCCTTTTACTGAACACATTTATACTCTTTGTCCAATCATCACCAAATATGGTCATGATGTGTTTAGGCATAATATCTAGTCCCGTAACAGTCGCCCCATAAACGTTCTGCAGCATAGGTCCAGCTAGTCGTTTTTAAGTCACAGTAGCCACTCAAACGTACTGTTGCATAGTCATTGTTTTGTCACAGTCGCCACTTAAACGTACTGAAGTATAAGCTCATATAGTCAGTGTTTCGTCACAGTCTCCACTGAAATGTACTGAAGCATAAGCTCATATAGTCAGTGTTTCGTCACAGTGGCCCAATTAACGTACTGCAGCATAGGCCCAGCTAGTCGTTGTTAAGTCACAGTCACAACTCAAACGTAATGTTGCATAGTCAGTGTTTCGTCACAGTCGCCACTTAAACGTACTAAAGCATAAGCTCATATAGTCAGTGTTTCGTCACAGTCGCCACATAAACGTACTGTAGCATAAGCTTATGAAGTCAGTGTTTCGTCACAGTCGCCACATAAACGTACTGTAGCATAAGCTCATACAGTCAGTGTTTCGTCACAGTCGCCACATAAACGTACTGTAGCATAAGCTCATACAGTCAGTGTTTCGTCACAGTCGCCACATAAACGTACTGTAGCATAAGCTCATATAGTCAGTGTTTTGTCATAGTCGCCACATAAACGTACTGTAGCATAAGCTCATTTAGTCAGTGTTTCGTCACTGTCGCCACATAAACGTACTGTAGCATAAGATTATATAATCAGTGTTTCGTCACAGTCGCCACATAAACGTACTGTACATAAGCTCATATTGTCAGTGTTTTGTTTCAGTCGCAACATAAAGGTACTAAAGCATAAACTCATATAGTCAGTGTTTCGTTACAATCGCCACATAAACGTACTGTAGCACAAAGAAGACTAATAATACAATTAAGACGACGTTATAGGCGTGTGTATGTTTTGATAAATTGGGTGTATTAAGGAATAAGCACATTTGTAGTTGTGTGTATTTTTCTGCGAGTGAGAGTGTGAGCTTGTATATGTCAATTTGACGGTGTGTCTAATTTTAGGTGAGTATGGTGTTAGTGCATCAGTATGCAAGGTCAGTATGCAACGGTGTACGTGTGTGAATGATTGCACGAACAGATAGTGTGTGCACAAATATATAATGTTGAAGGTGTGTGAATGATGATACGAAGAGTATGTATGTGCAGAAACATGCAACGTTTTAGATCGGTCTTTATATGCTTGCACAAGTACGGTATGTGTTTACCAATATGTAACGTCATAGATGTGTGTATATTTGAGTGAGATTTGTTTGTACATCAAAGTGCAAAGTTGCAGGTGTGTATAAATTTGCGCGTAAAAAGTATATGTGTGTATCGAAATGCAACGTTGTAGGTATGTGTATGCTTGAACGTAAAAAAGTATATGTGTGTATGGATATGCAACGTTGTTAGTGTGTGTAAATTTGCGCGTAAAAAGTATATGTGTGGATCGATATGAAACGCTGAAGGTGTGTGTATATTTGAGCCTAAAAAAAGGATCTGTGTATATCGATATGAAAGGCTGTAAGTGTGTGTATATTTGGGCGTAAAAAGTATTTGTGTGTATCGATATGAAATGCTGTAGGTGGGTGTATATTTGGGCGTAAAAGGTATCTGTGTATATCGATAAGAAATGATGTAGGTGTGTGTATATTTAGGCGTAAAACGTATTCGTGTGTATCGATATGCAACGCTGTCGATGTGTGTATGTTTGAGCAACGCCGTAGGTGTGTGTATGTTTGAGCGTTAAAAAGGATCTGTGTATATCGATATAAACGCTATAGGTGTGTGTATATTTGCGCGTAAAATAATATCTGTGTATATCGATATGCAACGTTGTAAAAGTGTATATATTAGCGCGTGTAAAAGTATTCGTGTGTATCGATAAGCAACGCTGTACGTGTGTATATTAGTATTTGCTCGAAAAAAGTATAAATGTGAATCGTTATGCAACGCTGTAAGTGTGTGTATATTTGCGCGTTCAAAGTATATGTGTGTATCGATATGAAAAGTTGTAGGTGTGTATATTTGCGCATACAAGTATATGTGTGTATCGATATGAAAAATTGTAGGTGTGTATATTTGCGCATACAATATATGTGTGTATCGATATGAAAAATTGTTGGTGTGTATATTTGCGCATACAAGTATATGTGTGTATCGATATGAACAATTGTTGGTGTGTATATTTGTGCAAACAAGTATATGTGTGTATCGATATGAAAAATTGTAGGTGTGTATATTTGCGCATACAAGTATATGTGTGTATCGATATGAAAAAGTGTTGGTGTGTATATTTGCGCATACAAGTATATGTGTGCATCGATATGAGAAATTGTTGGTGTGTATATTTGCGCATCAGAGGTTTTTCAAAACGTGCTATACCAGTTTAGATCAGATACAATCAGAACAAGTTAGAATGTTGAATAATGACTCACTCTATGTTATGCACTCTATGTTATGCATTTAGTGAAATCAAGCCAATCCCTACAGAAAGTTATCACCCGTCATTGTCGCTTGCCGTCTTGTCTCGACAATATCTATTAGACTATTAACCACCCTTGGTAGGTTGCAGGGGAACATTTTTCCTGTTCCTATCAACACAACCCATTGATTACCACGTTTGTACGTTCATTATCTATAACACTCCTTAGATAGTTTGCAGGGTAACATGCGTCTTATTCCTATCAACACAACCTATTGATTTCAACGTGTGTGCGTTCATTATCTATTACACACCATTGGTAGTTTGCAGGGGAACATCCACCCTATTCATATCAACACAACCTATTGATTTCAACGTTTGTGGGTTCACTATCTATTACACAGCCTTGGTAGTTTGCAGGGAAACATACGTCACATTTCTATCAACACAACCTATTAATTTCCACGTATGTGCGTTTATTATCTATTACACACCCTTGGTAGTTTGCAGGTGAACATACGGCTCATTCCTATCAACACAACCAATTGATTTCAACGTTTGTGCGTTCATTTCAAATATCAGATGTACAATCAAAATCTAACACGTTGACAGATGTTTGTCCAAAATCCAACACTTTGACAGATGTTTGTCCAAAATTCAACACTTTGACAGATGTTTGTCCAAAATGTTTCAAGTATTGATTTAATGACAATCTTTACAAATGTAAAAGGTTCAGTGCTCGTATACTGTTTTGAACCCCGACCAGCCCCTGTTTATCTGATCGTTCTAAAATGGTAACCTCAATTTGTTTTATTTGTTTTAAATAAATGTATTGTATGGTAGTGTGTTTTTCAAGTTTGTATATGTTGTTTTGTCAGTGTCCGTTGGGCCAATGTTCGACTTCTCGGCTTTTAGCAGTTCTATTGTATAAAATGTGTTCCTTGGCTGCAATTGCATTTATCTTTTTCAAATTCAATTTTACTTTCTTCCATTTTGAGAACTAAATAATGTTTTGTGAAGTTCCAAAACTATGTAGTGAATGTGTTCCTGCTTGCAGTTTTAAGACATAGCTTGTCATATCACGGAACGATAATAACTCATTTCGCCTCTTTGCCATTTTGTAGTTTTTAAAGCTAGTGATAAGTAAAACTTTATTTTTTTGTAATCAGACCCAATGCTAAAAAATAAGAGTTTAAGAGGCTTTTTGCAGCAAGTACATTTTGTCGCCATTCGTTAATTTAAAACAAAAAAATACATTGACCAATATAAAGAGTGGAATTTAAAGCCTTTAATCATTTGAACTGCAATGACATCATTTGAAGTCTGATAGGGTTTTCGTAAAACTTGATTTTGTCATGGATATATATTAGTCTTATCTTATTTAAATAACGACAGATCTGATACAAATACCTCCTTAAGATAACATCAACTTATTACATAAGAAAAATAGTTTGATGATATCACCCCTCGTATTGGTTGATCATAGAGGCTGTTTTAAAATACTTTGTATGTATTAACGTTAATATCCCATGAATGCTTTATCAATTAATCGACATATTACGTCTTTAAAAAGTATTTAAAGCCAAGTTATTTTGCTGTAACATTGCATTCTAGGCATACATGTAAAGCTTACATACAAGTGGTTCGTTTTCCAATTAAACCTTTTGTTACTTATTCACAAAAAATACCAAGTAAGAAATCACATTTCACACATGTCAAAGATAACACTGAATTTAGTGAACATTGACAGTAAGACATGAATACACTTAAGATAGCATTGTATTGGAGGGTATTCATTTGTCAAACACATGACTCGTATCATCTTTAAATTCAAAAACAAGTCTTCATTACGTTTAGCACAGCCACTTAATATGCCCTGTTATACTGATATTGCTTGTTGGTAATACATATATTGTTTTAACAACGATTGCATACTTGTACCACAAGGTAGTGAAATTGAATTCTTTAATGACAATTAAACTTCCGTATTAGTTTCATGTTGACGCATCACATTCCAATTTTAAGTGTTATGTGGGTCCGGTTTATGAAACGCATGCTCAAACTTACTTTTCCTGTAATTAATAAATATTGTGTAAGAGTTTGTATCACAGATGTTCTGCAAACAAATATTGGTCAAAATTCCATAACATTGGAATTTCAGATAATAGCTCCCATGTGGTTGATTTGCTCTTTTGTTATAACAATCCAGGAGTGCATGGTTGACATGAACTTGGAAACAAAGTTGAGGTTGATGATTTAAAAGATTGCGTAGAAATTTAAGCTGTTCCAAAACAAAAATGCACGTTGAAATGGCCTATTATATATAACTAGAGCTTCAACAGAAGATGAATTAAGATCATGTTAGGAAATGATATATCCTTAAAGACAACCTATAATAAAACTTAAACCGAATGAAATAGAGACAAAAATAGAGAGAGAAGCGTATAAAAGGTAGAAATATTAAAATAATCATGTAACAGATTGTTTTTAAGAGATCTAATCGATTAACAGTGCTGTTTTTTTACAGGTGGGCCTAGAAGGGATACACTCCTTATACTATTATACATTTGATATTGTCTGCAACGATCCCAAATATAGCCATCTTTATTAACTCATTTAAGTGTCTGTTCAATTATCTCCTCAACTTGAATGGCCTCGACAGCCTTGTCCTCGCCTTGCCACGCGTAATTGTTCGTGTTCAGCCATCCCGACACAAGTAATTACGCCGAATTAATTAATGGTTTGCCACTCTGCTTTCTTACTATATCTGTTTCCATTCATTCTACATGTATTAAAATATTATAATTGAAGAGAATAAACACCAGCAAATAAAACATGTGCATGCATCGAAAGAACATCCTGCATTGTTTCTAAACAGTGGTTTGACAATGTTATATTTAAAACACATATTTTGGAGAGATATCTTACTGATATGCATAATTTAAACACAGACTTGGAGAAAGAGACGGACATATACTCGACGTCGTGTAGTAACCGACTAGCAGCGGGACCCACCCCCACCTGTACGTCTTCACAGTTGGTATTCGAAAGCCGTTCAGAACCTGCGCTACCCTAAAGCAAATATAATTGATGAATTCAGAATCATATGGTGTATATGGTCGATAGTGAAGATTCCTATTCTGATTAAGTTTACAATCATGAACCCTTCGACTGTGTGCACTGCTAGTTCCATTGGTTGACATACTGTCTAGCGCTCCAAGGATCGTCGGTTCAGCATCACCTCGGCCGTACTTATACTCCCCAGGTGGACGTAACCGGTTACAGAAGTGTACAGTCAATGCCAAGTGTGGCACGGAATACTGGTCTGTCCCATAACGATTATATTCGGGATTAAGCATCTATATTTTAAAGAGTGGATGAATGCCGTATCCATTGGTTTGAAGGCAGCCATTTATGCAGCTAGCTTAGCTCGCAGATCTATTGCCTTGTATATAAAATATCCGAGTTTCGTTCAAGACGAATGAGCTAGGTCATAAACTTTGGAAAACTCACTAAATAAAAAGTAGACTGGCACAAACATGGCCCTGAAAACGATTACAAACCAGTGTTCCGGCAGTGTCGGGAACTAACTCGAATAAAGAAAGCGTAGTATCACCATGATGTTCAATGTGACATTTATATTATGGTGATAATTAAAGAAGTCCAACTTCAACACAAATTATTTATTTATGAAACAACGTTTCGGCCATTCGGCCTTCATCAGGTTGTATGTATATAATGAACAGAAAATGAGGTCAACATCAAATGACCTCAACGTTGATAACGTCAAATATAGCATACATTTTTGCGCAAAATAATGTCTTATAGGCCATGTCAGTCAATAAATGTGCATGAACCTCACCAGTCAATAACTGACATATATCTCATCAGTCAATAGCTGTATATAACCTCATCAGTCATTAACTGTACATGCACCTCATCAGTCAATAACTGTACATGCACCTCATCAGTCAATAACTGTACATGCACCTCATCAGTCAATAACTGTACATGAACCTCATCAGTAAATATCTTCACATGTACCTCATCAGTCAATAACTGACCATGACCCTCCTCATTCAATATATGTGCAAGAACCAAATAAGTCAATAACCGTATATGTACCTAATCAGTCAATAAATGTATACAAAGTTTATCAGTAAATAATGTATATGAAACCCACTAACTATTAAGAACCTCATTCATCAGTCAATAACTGTACATGAACCTCATCAGACAATAACTGTACATGCACCTCATCAGTCAATAACTGTATTAAAATGAACCTTGTCAGTCAATAACTGTACATGCTCCTCATCAGTCAATGACTGCACATGCACCTCATCAGTCAATATCTGTGTATGAACCTCATCAGTCATTAACTGTACATGTACCATATCAGTCAATATTTGTGCATGAACTTCATCAGTCAGTACCTGTACATTTACCTCATCAGCCATTAACTGTTACAGTTCATGTACCATATCAGTCAATATATTGCATGAACCTCATCAGTCAATATGTGTACATGCAACTTATCAGTCAATAACTGTACATGTACCTCATCAGTCATTAACTGTTACAGTACATGTACCACATCAGTCATATATGTGCATGAACCTCATCAGTCAATAACTGTACATTTACCTCATCAGCCATTAACTGTTACAGTACATGTACCACATCAGTCATATATGTGCATGAACCTCATCATCAATAATAATTCACCATTTAAACAAATGCATCAGATAAATGTAAAATTAGAATCATAAGTGACGGATATTTCCGGACCGACGCAACTATTCATTATACAAACATAGCTTTTAAAAATGAACGTTTTGTTTGGATTTAACTCATTTAAGGAATTTTGAAAAGTTGTTATCAATTATAATATGTACTTTGAAACTGATCATAATACGTTTGTTTTATTTAACCAGAGTATAATAAACTAAAATCTAAACAATCTTTATCGAATACAAATCATTCGACCATGATAAATTGATTCTATGTTAAGTAGCATTAAGCTTCAATATTTAATGAAAAACATTTACCAACTATCCAAAAGGATTTATTTATGAACATTCACACAATATTTGATATATTTATATAAATTTCTGGTTACTTTGTGACACTGAAGCATATATAAAAGCTTAAATCAAGTTGATATCTTTGTATTTCTCAATTCCATTGTGGCAAATTTGGGGCAAAATGATAAAGGTAAACATGAACTTCGCCACACATGCACAGCATTAACATGGGCAGTACTACATGCACAGAAGATGTATGTTTTACGCACAGAGCAAATTATAACGACATTGTGTAGAACTTTGATCCTCATTCAATATACTAATGCTGTCATTTATTAAGTGGTGCCTGCTACAAATGGATATGGCGTGATTTAAAAACAACTATTAATATCTGACGTGATTTCAAGTGAGTTTATACTTTGTTTGTTTTAGCCGACAAACACTTCATTAAAAAATATAATCTATACTTTTTGAATCAAATAACATCCATTGATATATAAATGAACTGCCGATAAATTAAAAGACGTATGCCGTTGGTAATATTCCGTCATTCTTGTCCAATTGGTACGTATTACTGATTTGAGCTATGATTTAACAATCACTTATACTGTCTACAAATTGAATGTCAAGAGTTATGTTTTTCAATAGACGAGATGAATCCTTATGGATGGACTCAGTACAGTATGGAAAAAAATATATTGCATGCAAGGGCCAACATTTTAATATTTATTCCTTTCTAAAGTCAATAACGTAAAGCCTAAAAGGTGTATTCATTACAATGTAAGTTTAAACGGCCGACGATGAAATATATCTCCTGTGATAGCATTGTTACAAGTAGGACGCAATTATACTGAAACCAAGTACAAAGTCAATATTCCACATTCATATAATTACCAAACGATATAATCAGGTTTACACGTCTCAATATATCAACCTTTAAATGCGAACAAAGGAAACACGAACTGTTAAATCATGGGTAAGACGACAGATATTTACAAGCATTTGTAATCTGGTTTATGTTCTATGTCTTTGGCGTTTACCCAGTGCCATTAAACCGGGCTCATGTTTAAACGTTTGGCTACTGATCTTGTTTCTGTAGTTTTTTATATACGTATTTATTCTAATTGATGTAAAATGAGTATAGATTTAACATTTGAATGGAATGGAATCATAATTATCACAATTTGTACTATGCGAAGAGTTATTTTATAATGAAAGGAAACGTAGGAGACAAATGTAACAGTAAATATCAAAAAGGCTGAAAGTTACAGATAACAAAACAATAGCAGACAAGTATACACATAACGAAGAACATGCTCTTAATACGAGAGACGTAATTACAATAATTGACATCATGAAATGTATTCATTGACAATAAGTACACTAACACAATTAGAGACTAATACACGGCGTAGCCGGGACGTTTAGTGATAATTGGCCCGAGTGACTCATAATAGCCCAAGACATAGAGATCATATTTACAGGCACACTTATCAACGCTAAACAGGCACCAAACATTTTTTTTTGTCAAAGTAATGTATCCGAAAGCACATAGGGTATGATATCATCAGATTTCTTGAAGCCAATGCATTTTAAAAATGTCCAGTTCCCTGTTAAGATCTGGTTAACATTTGTGTATTGACGAGCTATGTCTTTTAATTTATCGGCTGTTCATTTATATATCAATGACTATTATTTGTTTCAGAAAGTATAGATTATATTTCGCGATGAAGTATAATATATTCCACACTGAAACTTGAATCACGTCTGATATAGTTGTTTCTAAATCACGCCATATCCATTTGTAGCCGGGCACCACTTAGTAAACG
The DNA here is from genome assembly GCF_026914265.1 of Mya arenaria. Taxonomy (NCBI): domain Eukaryota; kingdom Metazoa; phylum Mollusca; class Bivalvia; order Myida; family Myidae; genus Mya; species Mya arenaria. The sequence continues at coordinate 4,414,604 of NC_069137.1, read as the reverse complement.
ATAGCATGAGTATATTGAATGAAGATCAAAGTTCTACACTGTGTCGTGATTTTTTGCTTTGTGCGTAAAACAAATGTATTCTGTGCTAAAGAAGGCCATAAAATCTCTCGAGACGATATGATAATGATGTATTTAAACTTTTTCTTAATGTTAATGTATTTGAACCTATAAAAGCGCTTGCAAAAAACATCGCTTAAGATATGGTCATCAGATTAAAATACACATTACAATGCTAACTATCTCAAGAACAAACTTCCGCGTAAAGAAGAATAACATTTAACCAGGTAAATTCAAGGGAAGTGGCTGCAAACCTAAAAGACAAACTCGAATTTGATTCGCATTGTTTATCGCTGTCATTAATGGCATATTATTTAGTGTCACATTTTATGCGGAATTGAATATGCGATATAATGGCAAGGGATAAGTTCAGTCATATGATCCATACATTTAATACATGCACTAAGGAGATTACGAATCTTGTCACGCAATAATATCGACAAAATTAAGATATTGGACGACTTCTTTTGATCTGCATTGAATAGTATCTCAATCAATATTTATTCTAACAGTATCATCTTACAACGCTACAATTTAAAGCAGAGAGAAATAAATGTATACAAGTCAGATATAAGGAGTGTATTTATGAATCAGTGTCTGCATCTTTTCATATTGATATTTAAAATTGATTTTGAATTCTCAATTTCATGCTTAGGTTTTGAACCAATATTATTTGACGAAGGAAATATCGCCGGAGAGAACGCCTATCACAGAATATTTTATATATCGACTGCAAAAAACTGTTGAAAGTTCCAAAACTATAGTATGAATTTTGAAAAAACCCTGACAATACATGCCCACCTAAGTGTTAATGACTCCAATTGAACAATACATATATCAGAGGTCAATATAATAGTTCGACTAATGAAACGGTAGTAGTACTCAAGTTTCCCAAGACATTTATTTCACTAAGTCAACAGTCAACCGATATAAATATATTAATCATGCGAAGCGTTAGATATAAACAGTTGATGGTCCAGTTTTTAGGCATATGTTAATATAGTATGTAGACCAGTAAGAAAAGATTGTTAGTTTTTACTTACACAAAATAAATGAAATTGCATCTGCAACTGTATTTTGTACGTACATAACAAAAAACAAACAACAATAACCACTTTTTGTGCCCCATTCTTTGTAAATTGATTCCTTATTCGGGTGGTACTAACATTAATGGCGTTTACCCAGTGCCATTAAACCGGGTCTATGTTTGAACTTTTGGCTACTGAGCTTGTTTCTGTAGTTTTTCACATTTAGTATTAAGCGCAAACTATTTTACATCTTTAATCTATGTCAATATACACACAACACAAAATAGTACAATGGAATGTCCTATGTGTTCTGTATCAGAGCGTTTCAGTAATATATAAATTTAAAAAAAACAAATGTATAAAGGGACATAACACCTGTGTTGACGAATTGTTGATGCTTTACTGACCGGCTTACGAGATACGTCAATATTGTGTGTAATGATGTGTATGTCATGACATTTTTGTTTTACAATCCCGCATTTGTTTTCTTTATATGTTTTCATGTGATTTACAAGGTCAGAGTAATATGCTTGCAAGTGATTCAACATTCAAAATGTAACAAATGAGCAAAGGCAGACCTTTGAATTCACAATCAACATTTTTTAGCATTATTGCTTTCCATTCACAGGGTCCTGCAGTGTTCTTGTTTTCAACACTTCTTGTATTAAGATGTTACATTAGTTTCGGATAGCATACTTGTTCACTCACATATTTGCATGCATATTGTTAAATAAACTTTGAATGTCGATAAACATGACCTGGTATATGGCTTAAACATTATATTTACTGACTTGGGGTTTCTTTATATAGACATATTATTAAAAATGAAAACATTGAGTATCTTGTCAATACGATTACCTAATTTGCAAAAAAGACACAGTTTATCCTTATAACAACTAAGTAGGTAGTTAAAACGACTAGGTATCATATTGTTACGATCTATTATTCTTTGTTATGACCTGTTTTCTCCCTTCAGCGATTAAGTAACTATATTGTCATTAAAATACACTAGAACGAATAAGTATATCAGTATTAAATAAACTATCAGTCTGTATAAACATGATACTAGGTAGTTTGAAATAAATACGAAGTCCGAGATTAAATCCGATACTAAATTGTTTAAAACTAAACTTAGTCGTTTAATGCACATTCCACAATGCTATACATTAGGTGATTGCATATTGGCTGGGTTATTTGTCCGAGTATAAGATTGCAATGACGTTTTCCAACACCAAATGTTTAATTTCATTTTACACCTTCCGTCGAAATAAATTGTTGGTTCTCACTCGATAAAATATATTGCGATCTAAAACTAAAATAAGTTTCAATCATTTATAAACAAAACCTTATACAAGCTAGCCTTACTGTCTTTGTGCTTGAAATGCACACACGTCACGTCACTTTGTTAAAGCGTTTCGCAATACCAACTTCGTTTGTACGAGTCACATGGGTTCAAAGAAAAACCACTCTATACGACACTTGTTAATTCAATTTCATCTTTTATATTTAGTTCAATTAAACACCTTTAGAATTGTTGAAGAAACAGCCTTCTTAGCACTGTATATTATATCGTTCTGCTAGGTTTGAAATTGTTTTTATCTTATTTGAGAACAAAGCATTGCAAATCAAATTTTAAATAGTTTCAACTAATAAGGATACATAAGAACACACTTACTCGTTGTAACCGAGTTATATGAGTTATAATCCGAACAATTAGAGTAGGTTCACTGTACAAGAGCTAAAGCTTCAGTCTACACAACTCTTCCAAATTCCATTTCACTGTATGTAAGGGTTTCAACTTATTTCATTTTGGTTATATAAAACAGCCCGAGTAAACACGGCCAGCATGACAAAGATTTAGCATTTCTAGTTTATGAAATCATCTACTGAAAACGGAACACAATAATGTAAATACTCAAAGAGATATATCGCGTAAATCAATAAGAAAGCTATGTTTTCAATTTTGATTTAAGATTTAAATAAGTATCGATCAACTCGACAGGCTTTGTATTGATATTTATATCTATTTTGAGGACAAAGCTTGGCGTATCATATTTCCGAACTAATAGACCTGATGCACAATTTCTTCACGTAAAGGCTCATTGAATATAATACTTATCAGTCTTAACAGCAAACGATTAACGAACTTTTCTGAATAGTATCGATTTGTAACCCGAATCGACGGTTATTATAGTTGTGAAAGCACAATGAACGATTAAGAATGTTCGCGAGATTTACTTTAACCTAAAATATTTACTTTTATATATTTCATTACTCATAGTTAATAATTAAGTATATAAACTTTTGGATTTGATCTAACAGTTAATTTACCTTAAATCTTTACCCTAAACAACCGTTATGTAAAGAAATATGAAAAGAAAAATAATCAGCCTAATCTTATTTAAAAAATAAACTGATAATAACCCATACATATTAGGATTTAACTGATATGTGCATGTACATAAGCTATTTAAAATTAACACTACATCTAGCAATACGTCCGCTGTAAGGCAGTTGCCTTATTTTTAAAAAAGCGGCCATCTACTGACCATGACCAATGTGTTTACCAAGATTATGGATCCAATTTCAAGGCGTGTTGTAAGTTAAAGTAGTGTGTAGACATAGTAGAATTACCACGTATCCATCTAACAACACGTCTCCATTTAACAACAACAACAACATGTCCCCACATTTGTGCTTTAGCACATAATTTCCGGTTTTATGTGAAACACTTCCCAACACATCATCATTTTCATATGTTTGTTAGATATCAACCTTAATTTAGATCAGAAAAATAGAGAAACACGATAAATATGACGTTTTTAGATTCGTCAGGAGACACAACTCTTGCCCGAACCAAGCAGTCTGATTTTGTCCATAGTTAAACTTTATCAGTACCATATACACAAAGTTTAAGTTTGATCAAGATTGCTTTAGAAATATTGGATCTTGAAAGGCAACAAGCGAACAGTTGAAATACGACACACTGCGTTAACGATCGGATAGTCAACGATCATAAAAAGCACTCAGAATGAATTTTATGTGTTAAGATGAGCAATCACATTCAACTGGTTATATGCATTTTAAGTTATTTAGAGTAGTATACTGGTTATTGCAATAAAAATCCTAAGACTTGGTTTGACTTTGATTTCCTACAATACATTATGCATGTGCTCATGTTTAGATCTCTTAAGTAACACACAAGCTAAGTAATACACATGCTAGAAGTGAATGTCAATGAATAGTAAATCAGTCATAAATATTTAGCTTACCTTTTGATTTGTGTCAAAACATTTTCTTACGATGAAAATGATCTACAAACTGGGTAAAAACCCGAATCACATTCAACGTGTACCACTATGGCAAATCTGAAATTAAAACGATAATACAGTTACGTCCCTTAATTTTATGTTTGTTTTCATGCTTTGCGGTTCATGTCTGAGCATAAAAGTACATCCGATACCAGCTCGGCTACATCCGAAACTGAGTAATAAATCAATAATACCGTCAATCTATTGCAATCAAAAGCGTTAAATCCATCCAGAAAATATGCATTCAAAGTTAGTCATCTCTACCTTGTTGATATGTTTACAAATGTTACGATAAACGTTAACGATAACTAAAAATGGCCTTTCATTGCTTCCGTTGTATACATATTATATATATCAACATAAACAAACAAGAACAAAGTTTTATATGCTGAGTATCATTTTAGAAAATGAAACACCTCAGCGATAATTTGATTTCCGTCTTATCAGACCTTTATATTGCATTGAACTTAATGTTAAGTCAGGGTTTGACCGAGTATAGGGTTATATTCATAAGTTTGCGGCGCTTAATTTCAAATACGAAGGTCGGCCTTCTGTATTTAAATATAATGACTACGCCAAACAAGCAATTAAACCAAGTATTTAAATTGTAAATATACTTGCATTATGATTAAAACTTAAAAAAAAGTATGGTTAACGGATAATTTCTACCTAATAAAAAGTTGCCGATGGTCTATGTAATAATTTAGTAATATATATATATATACAAATGTTTTATAAGTACAATATTGTAATTAGTTCAATCCATTAGTCATAACATGTACCTCCTTTGCCAATTACCGTGTTAATACTTCGTTAAACAATCAGTGTTCATCTACCTCGTAAGCCACTAACTGTGATAGTACCTCGTCAAACAATAAGTGTTCATGTACCTCGTTAGCAATTTACTGTACATGTAGCTCGTTAGTCAATCAATGTACATGCACCTCATCCGCCAATAACTGTACATGTACCTCATACAACAAAATTTGTAGATGTACCTAACCCGTAAATAACTGAACATGTACATCATCTGTCAATAATTGTACATGAACCTTGTCAGTAAATAACTGTACATGTACCTCAATAGTAAATAACTGTACATGTACCTCACCCAACAGTAATCGTACTTGTACATCATCCGTCAATAAGTATGCATGCACCTCGTTAGTTAAATACTGTACATGTACCTTGTTAGCAAATCAATGTACATGTAACTGATCAATGAATAACAGTAAATGTACCTTTTCATTCAATAAGTGTACATGTAACCTCGTAAGTCAATAATTGTACATAAACACCATTAGTAGGTAACAGCGCCTGTACCACATCAGTCAATAACTGTATATGTACTTCATCAGTCAATAACTGTACATGTACCTCATCAGTCAATAAGTGTACATGTACCTCATCATTCAATAACTGTACATGTACCTCAGGTGTCAATAACCGTACATGTCCCTAGTCAGTCAATAATGGCGCATGTAACTTATCAGTATATAATTGGAAATGTACATCATCAGTCAATAACTACACTTGTATATCTGCAGTCAATAACTGTACATGTATAACTTCAGTCAATAACTGTACATGTACCTCGTTAGTCAAACACTGTACCTCACCTCATTGGTCAATAAATGTACATTTTACTCATTAGTCAATATTTGTACATGTGCCTAATTTGTTTATTATTATACATGTTACATGTTTGTCAATAACTCTATATGTACCTAAATTCATATTGGCATAAGGGGGAAATGAATAAATAATACCAGTAATATACAATTAAACAATTTTAACATTTCATGTCATGATAGAGCATTTTATTGTTTTACTATAGATGCACATCTTAATCTGATGCTATGTCTGTAAATATACTGTAATGTAAACACCATTGTCACAACCAATTAGTTGGTTTATTGGATAGTTTAATACCATGCACAATGTGTGGTCACATTGTAATCCTTTTAATTCATCTTCACTTATAAAGGCTCCTTTTTAACTAAGGTATCATATGTTCTTTGTAGAACATTGCACTATATGTACATATGTGAGCATTCAAATGACAAAAGATACATCTTTTCTTTTTTCAGACATACCATTTGATGCCGTGTGTACAATAAAAACATGATGAAAGATTGACAAGGAATAATGGTCTTGATGGTGCTTTGCTTCTCTTTGACAATATGTTTAATAATGGTATTGAAAAGGGAATTAAAATCCAATTGTTGTTTTATGAATGATAATATGTATAAGGGTATAAGCAACATATGAACACATTGTCATAAGGACTATCATAGTAATTAAATTACAAAACCATAGTCTGTATCCGTATGCTAAACCCCCAAACTTAACTCGTGTTCAAGTGAAATAAAATATTACTGACGGTTCCAAGGTCATAACCCGATCTTATTTATATGGCTATTTTGATGCTTGTGGTATCTTTGGTGTGTGTCTTCATTTCTGACTCTCGTTTCGTGTCGTTTGGCCCCTTAACTTGCGCTTTAAACCTTAGTTATGTTTGACATTTTGACTACAAGGCGTGTCCCCCTAGTTTCCAGTCACGTCCAGTACCGTCACAAATGTAGACACAGAGTGAGAGTGAGGCAAATACCGGGTGTGATTTCTAACGTTTTAAGAATATACATCGTTGTGTAATTGTGAAGTTTCATTCTTTAAAATTTGAGGAAATGTTCTTGAGAATGTGTATACTGGGAAGTTGCCTAATTCCGGATCAATTTTGAAGTTTTCTTAAACTACTGTTGGAATTACTAAACATAAGTGACATACAAATGTTGGGTCCTAAATTAAACGATATGGAAAGAGAATGATATAATATTCAGTACCAAAAAGGGACATAAACGAAGTCCGAAAACCTGCATCCAGTGCCTAAATATTCGGCGTTTTTTTAAAGAACAAAGTAAATGTACATAGAGGGTTTCAAATGAGCGTTTATTTTGTATCGAATTTATTAAACGAGTTAATTTTAAAAAAAACACGATAACAATGAGGCTGTGCCAAGCTTGTATCGTTTTTAAATGACGAGTTTAATAAATTTGATACAAAATAAACACGAATTTGAGATTATATGTATAACATAACTCATTTTCGCTTGAAATCTAGGTCAAAGCTTCTTCAATACACTTCTCCTGTCATAGTGTCACATTGTCTGTTTATATGATGCTTCATCCACAGAAAAGAAAGTAGCCCGACATAAAATCATTTATTAACAGTACAAAACATAAATCATGTCACATGTATCAACCGATTTTTAAAGTGTTCACACAAAATCAACAAAAATACATATTTCAATCTATTTATATTAAGTAAATCAATAATAATAACAATGTCATAACTGTGTGACGTCACAAGTAATCACGCGAGTGTGTACATGTCATTTGGCGGTTGAAGTTTAAAATGAACACAAGTCAGCGTCACAATCGCTTTCAATAGTGCGACTTCGCTCTGTAGCTGGTCGATTACAGCATGGATTTTTGTTCTTTTAATGGATGTGCACAAGGACATTACTTTATTACTTCAAATGCTGCAAAACACAAGCACAATGGTGTCAGCAGCTTTTGTTTATACTTCATAATTATGATTGTTTGCAGTTAATGATAGATGATATGTTACAAACTTCGGATAGTAGGTCTCGTATTTAAAGATACCCCTACGGAACCTTAATATAAAAGCTCGCGCTGTATGACCTCATCCACCACGTGACTTGATATTGATGTTTGGAAAAGCGACATTTAAGAGGTATTAATTTGGTGATTTTACCCACATAGCTGCACTTTTGTATTGTTTCTGTTGTTATGTAGGTCAGTTCGTTTGACTGTGATCATTATGTATTAGTCATGGTCATCGAAACGCTTTTTTAACGATTTCCGACTTTTTAGGTAAATCCGGAAATTAGGCAATCGCCAAGTAGTAAGTTTTGAAACAATTTTATTTTGAATATAAGGGTAAACTTCTTTGATCTTTGGGGGAGGGTAAAATGAAAGTTCATATTAAGGTTAAACTAGTGTTAGAACATTTATATCCGAGGCTAAGATGTCAACATTTGTGTGAATTATGCAGAAGGATTGTTGGTTATAAATAATAATCATAGAGTGTGTTTAATATTTTAATATGTGGGCATTCAAATTAAACGTCTACATATTACGCGTAAGAAGTTATCGAAACAGAAGAGTTTTTGCAAGTGTCAATATTATAATATATGTTTAAAAGAGATTAGTTTCAGGTTGATGTACATATAATTATTCGCCTGTATATAGGGGTCGCTGAACACCGATGATGATGATGAAGATGAAGATGATGATGATGGTGATAATAATGATTATGATGATGATGATTATGATGATGATGATGATTATGATGCTGATGCTGCTGCTGCTGCTGCTGCTGCTGCTGCTGATGATGATGATGATGTTCATATCAAATTCGATCGGATGGCTCGATACCTTGAGGGTCGATATTTTCACGCGCGATGATTTTCTGATTTTGTAAGAAATGACCATATATTAGGAGACGAAACTTTATTGGACATTGATACGCAATTGCCGCGAAAATCTTCAGATAGAACATCAAACCGGTTCGGTGAATTTCTACTTGATATATGTAAATCTCAGGGCTTACGTGTTTGCAACGGACGTCTTGGAAATGACGCCGACGTTGGAAGGTCAACATGTTACACACATAACGGTGAGAGCGTGGTAGATTATCTATTACTAGAAGCTCTAATTTTGATTATATTAAACACTTTAATGTACACGACTTTACACCATTCTTAATCACGCCCCGATTTCATTTAATCTTAAGGTATTAACGGTAAAATCCGAACAATTGAATAGCAAAGTGATCTTCAAATGGAATGTAGAGCATAAAGAACAGTTTTTAGAAGATATAAGTCGAGATATTGATATTTTATGTGGACAGTTATTAACAATGAAAAGCAATGATTGTTATACGGATGAAATGGTACAAACATTTACGGTATTTTTAAGCTCTAAAGGAAATAAGTACTTTGAAAAGCGCACTAAGGTAGCAAAAAATACATATTTTACGCAAAGCGACAAAACTATGAAAAAATGGTTTAGTGAAGAATGTCGTGTCAAGAAAAATATTTATACCGTCAATTTAAATACTTATAATTTGAATAAAACTAATGAAAGTAGAACTGAATTACTACAGGCAAAAAAAGATTATAAATATCAATGCAGATTAAGTAAACGCAAGTATAATCAGGCACAGGCACAAACAATGAATGATATGCGAAATAAAAAACCAAAAAATTTTGGAAAATGTTTCGACGGGCGCCAGTAAACGATAACAGTGAAAATGTCAATATCAGTTCCTTTTTTGAGCACTTTAAAAATTATCAAGTGAAACGGTAATTGAAGAAGACGTAGACATCCAGAATTTTGTTGAAAACTTTTCTACTGAGAATTTAACAACATTCGAAGAACTCGACTCTCCATTTACAAAGGATGAAATTAGAAAAGCGGTGAAATTACTAGGAACAAATAAAGCATGCTCTTTTGATAACATTATTTATGAATATTTTAAAGAGGGGATAACATATTGGAAACTCCTTTGGAGATTATGTTTAATTACATTTTAGAAAAGCAATGCTTTCCGAGTTCGTGGTCAAAAGGCGTAGTTTTACCCATATTTAAAAAAGGTGATAATTCAGATCCTAATAATTATCGAGGCATTACATTGACTAGCTGTTTCGCTAAGTTTTTTACTCTGTTGATAAATGAAAGACTGAAACGATGGGTTAAGGAAACAGACTTACTCACCGATGCACAATTCGATTTTAAAAGCAATTATAGTACAATAGATGCAATTTATTGTTGAAGTCGTTCATTGACAAACAACTGCAAAATAAAAAGAAGCTATATTGTTGTTACGTTGACCTACTTAAGTGTTTTGATTCTATTTATAGAAATGGTTTGTGGTTTAAGCTATTGAAGTCTGGATTAGACGGTCGTCTATTTAACGATATTAAGTCAATTATTGTCAAGTAAGATTATGTGTAAAACATATGGGCTCGCTATCTGATTTTTATGATTGTGATATTGGCCTTTTACAGGAAAAAATTGTCACCGATTTTATTTTCAATGTTCGTTAATGATATAGAACTATATTTAAATGAAAATAACGATGCAGGTTTAACATTAGACCAACTTTCAATTTATTTGTTATTGTTTGCAGATGATGCTGTAATATTTTCTGATACTGTTGAAGGTCTTCATAGATCTTTAAATAATTTGCAGCATATTGTGAAAAGTGGAAACTTAAGGTTAATGTTAATAAAACAAAAATAGTTGTTTATAAAAAGGGAGGTTATAACAATGAAAATGTAAATATTTATTACAATGATGAATTGATAGAAAAGGTTCAATCTTTTAACTATCTTGGCATTGTTTTGTCAAGTGGGGGATCATTTATGAATGCTACGCAAACATTAGCAGATAAGAACTTAAGGTTATGGGAAATTTGTTTGGGATAACTAGGGGGAAAGAAATTCCTGTTAAAATTATGTTGGGTTTATTCGACTCATTTGTGTCATCAATTTTGTGCTATTCTTGTGAAGTATGGGGCTTTTGTAGAGCTGAAAATATAGAAAGGGTTCATAGAAAATTTCTGAAAAGACTTCTTGGTGTAAAAATAAGCACTAGTAACTCTGCAATATATGGTGAACAGGACGGTACCCTCTGTATGTTACTAGGCATATACGAATTGTTAAATATTTTCTTAAACTGTATCAATTTAAAAGAGACAATTGCATTTTATACAATACATTGCAAAGCCTTCGATATGATGCGGAAAATAACGCAAATTCAAACAATTGGTGTTCTAATGTACGCACTATATTACAAAATGCAGGATTCAATGAAGTATGGTTATATCCGGAGTCGATTAATATTGATTATTTTATTCCTAATTTTAGAAGAAGGTTAATCGACTCGTTTATTGGACATTGGAAAAATGATATAAACTCATTAAGTTCACTAGTGTTATACAGAGAACTAAAATGCACTATACATATGTCATCGTATATAGATAAATTGTATAGCTATAGACTTAGGAATATTATTGCTAGATTAAGATTGTCCTCTCATATGTTAAATGTTGAAAGAGGAAGATATGTTAATATTGAAATAAATATCAACGTAATGTGTTTTATGTGTTTATAATGATATCGAAGATGAATATCACTTTGTTTTGATTTGTCCGAAATATAATGACATTAGGAAAAAATACATAACTAAATTTTACTATGCAAGACCAAGCATGTTTAAATTCATTCAATTATTAAACTCGGAAAATGATGCATGTCTACGAAAACTAGCTTTGTATTGCAAACATGCTTTTAAGCTACGATATACTGCTTTGAATAATAATGCTTAACTTTTAACATGTTGAAATCATTGTTAGTTCATATATGTATGTATGTATAATGCACTCTCGCATTTATCAACTATTGCCATGCCATGTCTTATGTTATTGTAACAACGATGAACTGTATATGTTCAAGTTAACAATAAATTTTCTGTTCTGTTCTGTTCTGTTCTGATGTTATTTTCGCGGTCCAAAGTTAGAATTTCACACTTTTTGCTTGGGTCGATGTCATTTTCGCAGGTTCAGGTACAAATTTCACACCTTGATTTGTGTGCTTGGCTTTATTAAGTACAATCGATAAATATTGCTTGATTGGTATTATTATTATTATTATTATTATATTATTATATTATTATTATTATTATTATTATTATTATAATTATTATTATTATTATATTATTATTATTATTATTATTTTATTATTATTATTATTATTATTATATTATTATATTATTCTTCTTCTCATTATTATTATCATTTATTTCAAAATCAAATAGTTTAACATTTTGAGCAAACATGCTATCACTTTAAGTTCTGTCTGTACTTGGTATCCATCAAAACATGCGAAATACGACGAGTGTATGGTTACTTTGTCAAATAAATACAATACATAGCGTAGCAAATAACAATCGAGGTTAAGAAGACTTTGTAACGTATCAAATAAAACATCACCTTCTGAATGGAATCCCGCTTGGCTCGATATCGAGCCATCGTGTTTCGACTGTATAATGTTACTCAAGAATTGAGGAACAGGCTCGAGGTTGCGCAAAGTAAACACAATATATTTGTTGTATATTAAGATTATAGTGCCGATATTGATAAAGAGCAATTCAAATGTCCTAACTGATTATTTCTTAATAATTGTACATGAACCTCATTAGTCAATGACTGTACATGTACCTCATCAGTCAATACCTGTACATGTTCGTAATCAGTCAATAACAATGCATTCACATCATCAATCATTAACAAGACATGCATCTCTTCAGTAAATGACTGTAAATGCACCTCATCAGTCAATAACTTTACATGTACCTCATCAGTAAATAAATGTAGTTGTTATTCATCAATTGGTAGTTGTGCATTAGCTCATCAGTAAATAACTGTACATGCACCTCATCAGACAATACCTGTACATGTTCGTAATCAGTCAATAACAATGCATTCACATCATCAATCATTAACAAGACATGCATCTCTTCAGTAAATGACTGTAAATGCACCTCATCAGTCAATAACTTTACATGTACCTCATCAGTAAATAAATGTATATGTAACTCATCAATTGGTAGTTGTGCATTAGCTCATCAGTAAATAACTGTACATGCACCTCATCAGACAATAACTGTACATGTACCTCATCAGCAAATTACTGTTAATGTTCCTTATCAGTGAATAACTCTACATATATTTCATCTGTGAATAACTGTACATGGTATTATCGGTCAATAACTGTACATGTATTTATTTGACAATAACTGTACATTTATTTACCAGTCGATAACTGAGCATATACATCATCAGTGGATAACTGTACATGTGTCACATCAGTCAATAGCTTTACATGAACATCATCAGTGGATAACTGTACATGAACCTAATTAGTCAATACCTGTACATGCACCTCATCAGTCAATAACTGTTCATGTACCTAAGAAGTAAATAACTGTACATGCATCTCATTTGTAAATACTGTACATGTACCTCATCAATGGATAACAGTACATGTTCCTCATCAGTCAATAAAAAACATGCACTTCATCAGTCAATAACTGTACATGTACCTCACCAGTGAATAACTGTACATGAACCTAGTCAGTGAATAATTGTACATGAACCTAGACAGTCAATAACTGTACGTTCACTTCATCAGTAAATAACTGTACATTTACGTCAACAGTGAATATCTGTACATGTACCTCATCAGTTAATATGTGTACATGTATTTCATCAGTCCATTACTGTATATGTACGTCATTAGTGAAAAACTATACATGCATCTCATTAGTCAATTACTCTACATGTAACTCATCGGCGGATAACAGTACATAAACCTCATCAGTCAATACTGTACATGCACCTCATCAGTAAAAAACTGTACATGTTCCTCATCAGTCAATGACTGTACATGTACCTCATCAGTCAATAACTGTACATGCACCTCATCAATAAATATTTGCATATGCACGTCACCAGTAAATAACTGTACATGTACCGCATTCGTAATAAACTGTGCATATATCACCTCAGAAAGTATCTGTACATGCCTTTCATCAGACATTAACTGTATATGCACGTTATCAGTAAATAAGTGTACATATACCTCATCAGTTGATACTTGTAAATTCATGTCATTAGTAAATAACTGTATATATACCTCATCAGTATGTAACTGTAATTGTACCTCATGAGAAAATATCTGTACATGCACCTCATCAGTTGATAACGGTACATGTACACCATCAGTAAATAACTCTACACGCACCTCATCAGTGAATAACTGTACGCGTACAGGGAATGTCTGTATCTTTTAAAATGGATATTTTTCATTCACAATTTGAGGTCAATGATTTGAACCAATATTTTGTCGGCGAAACAAATATCGCCTAAGAGAAATTTATCACACATTACACATTCATGGATTGAAGAGGTATCCTAATGTTTATATTGACAGCGAAACTGTTTGAATTGCCAACAATTAAATACAAATAGTGTCAAAAATAAAACAATATATCCCCACCAAGTTATCCAATTACTACTTTTAAAGAACAAACATAAGTTATATAATAACACTTGTATTTGACTAACAATGCAAGAATAAGTGACATAAAATGTAAAAAAAACCCATTTAATTGTACGTATTAAACCAAGCTTCCATGCCTGTTACTCCGTGGAGATAATATAATCTACTTTTATTCAGGCTTTTTATGTTGATGGATGAAACGTAACCCTAACACATGGTCTTTGAGAGGAGTATGATTTAACCTCACCTTAACCCAATGACTTTGGACGTAGTTGGAATTAATCTTAGTTTTACCAAAGGACTTTGGACGTACCTGGCGTAAACCTGACCATAACAAAAGGACTTTAAAAGTAAATGGATTTAAGGGCCTTCAATAGTTCAAAGGTGGATGGGAAAGGTACCTTACGTTTACCCAAGGAATTTGAACGTAGTTGGTTTAAACCGATTCCTTACATTCGTCTACCCAAGGACCTTGAATGTAGTTTGTTCTAACCTTACCCTAACACAAGGACAAGGAGCTGGATTTAACAAAACCTTTACCCAAGGACTTTGAACGTAGTTGGGTTAAACCTTACCTAAATCTAAGGATTTCGAATAACCAATTAAACCTTAACCACAATACTTTGAACGTAGTTAGATTTAACCAAACCTTAACCCTTGGACTTCGAATGCTTTATTTGGGTTCCTTGTGGATCCTTCTACTAACATTTATTATGATATTGATCAAATTGATTTAAGCAGTTAAAATGTGTCATTTCAATTGCAATATTTAATGTTATCGTTGTTATTTATTGGGTTCACCAAATACTTTGTGTCAAATGCATTAGAATTCATTGATTAGAAATGGTGTAAAGGACTTCTTGCACGGGTATCTGCACGTGTACCGAGACCTTATATTTGTGATTCAAAATGATTCTACGTAATTCAGGTAATTGTGCTCATTGTGCAAGTTTAAAACATGAAGTCGATATCAAGGACATCTTTAGCCATTTATGTCATACATATTTGAGTAGGCTCTTGCATGGTAAAATGAAATGGCGCTACACGATCTTAAGGAAATGTTATGTATTAGAGCAACATTTACTTTACTTAAGGGATACTTTATGTAAAAGTACAATAAACAGTAGTAATTATAATCTTTATTGTTACTAAAATAATTAGTAAAACATTTATTTCAGATATGTTCTTTATCTTATAAATGCAGGCCTTTAAATTGATTGACAATGACGGATCGTTATTTTTTCTATGCAGGTTAAATACTCATAGCCAACTCCATTTTCTTCCGATTATTCAATGTGAAATAAATATGGCTATGAATTATAAATTATACTGTTTGTTAAATAGTGTTGAATGAAAACGCATTCATTCGATAAATCCATAGTGCACAATACAAACTAAATATGGTCTTAATATCAATATTTCTCATCAACAGACGCAAAATAATAGTTGGTTTACTTGAAGTAAACTTGCTTCTAAATTCATAATTGATTTCAATGCACAATCGTGTTCAAATAGGACGGAATTTCCATTAGCAATGATGTATTCAATTTGCAGGGACGTTTGTTACGTATTACTCATGTTACGTATTACTTATGTTACGTATTCCGAGCACATATTGTCACGTTTGATTGTGACTGTTCTTCCTTGTTGTTGTATGAACCTACACCCTCACGTTGGCATTGTTTGTTTCTTTCTACCCTAACGAATGTACGGTGAACTTTTCTTATTTAGTTTATGTGAACCGTATAACATTTTAACAAGTACTGAAATCGTTTTGCGACCTCTTCAAAAACAGCGTCCATTTGAAAAACCGTGCGTGCGTTTCCATCAAGTACAGGCCGCGTTTCGTATCCGCTCGTGGTCATACTGCAAAGTAAGTTCATGTCATTCAGAAATATTATTTTTACGCGAAGTACCATACATATTCGCGTGACGATGTTCCATCCGTTTGGTTTATCAAGTTATATGACCTTTATAAGAGTCCGGGAAAAAGGTCAGATATTACACTAAGTAAATTTAATATTTACCGAGCAATGTTAATAATAGAATAACGAGAGTTTCAATGATGCGGATTAAACTCTATATAGTATTTAATCAGTTGAATCGGTGTTTTATTCTCAGTTGAAAAATTGAATAGTAAGTGTAATTTCATTGAACATAACGTTATTTAATGTATTGAACATGTTTGTCAGTTTTCATGTATTTTTAACTCTGTAAATTAGTATGTAACATTTACCAAAGCCTAACTAAATATGTAATCCTTCAGCATATGGGTACCTTGATCAAAGCCTAACACCATATGCCAACCTCAATCTTATAGGTAAGTTGATCAACGACTAACAACATATGTTAACCTTCAGGCTATATGCACGTTGATCAAAGCCTAATAGAATATGTCAACATTCAGCTTACAGGCAGGTTGATCAAAGCGTAACAAAAAATGACAACATTCAGCTTATAGGCGCCTTGACCAAAGCCTAACAACATATGTAAACTTTCAGCTTATAGGCACGTTATCAAAACCTAACAACATATGTAAACCTTCAGCCTATAGGCGCGCTGATCAAAGCCTAACAACATATGTCCTCCTTCAGCTTATATTATCGTTTATTAAAACCTTACAAAATATGCCATCCTTCAGCTTATCGGCACGTGTATCAAAGCCTAACAACATATGTCATCATTCAGCTTAAAATCACCTTGATCAAAGCCTAACAACATATGTTACCCTTCAGGTTAAAGGCACCATGGTTAAAGCCTAAAACATACGTCATCCTGAAGCTTATACGCACGTTGATCAAAGCCTAACGACATATGTCATCCTTCAGCTTGTTGATTAAAGCCTAAAACATATGTCATCCTTCAACTTATTCGCACGTTGATCAAAGCCTAGCGACATATGTCATCCTTTAGCTTGTTGATTGAAGCCTAACACATTTGTCATCCATCAGCTTATAATAACCGTGATCAAAGACTCACAAAATATGTCATCCCTTAGCTTGTATGCACGTTGATCAAAGCCTAACAACATATGTCATCTTTCAGCTTATAGGCACGTTGAACAAAGCCTAACAACATATGTCAATCTTCAGCTTATAGGCACGTTGAACAAAGCTTAACAACATATGTCATCCTTCGGCTTATAGGTACGTTAATCAAAGCCTTATAACATGTGTCCACCTTCAGCTTATAGGCACGTTGATTAAACCCTAACGCCATATGTCAATTTTTAGGTCACAGGCACCGTGATCAAAGCCTTATAACATATGTCAACCTTCAGCTTAAGGACACCATGATCAACTCATTACAATATATGTCATTCTTCCGCTTATAGACACGTTGATGAAAGCCTAACAAACTATGTCAACCGTCAGCTTATAGGCACCTTGATAAACGCCTTAAAACAAATGTCAACTTTCAGCTTATATGTACGTTGATCTAAGCTTAACTACATGCGTCATCCTTCAGCATATTGGGACGTTGTTCAACACCTAACAACATATGTCAACATTCAGCTTATGAGGACGTTGATCAAAGCCTAATGTCATATGTCAACATTCAGCTTATAGGCACGTTGATTAAAGCGTAACAATATATGTCAACATTCAGCTTATAGGCACGTTGATCAAAGCCTAACAATATATGTCAACATTCAGCATATAGGCACGTTAATCAAAGCCTATCAACATATAACAACCTTCAGCTGATAGGCACGTGGATCAAAGCCTAACAACATATTTATGCGAAAAACTACAGAAACAATCTCAGTTTCAAAAAGTGTTACATAAACCCTGTTTAATGGCATTGGCTAAATGCCAAAGACATAGAACATGAAAACAAAAATCACGAACAAGAAACATGGAAAAACATTACAAAACACCACAAACAATACATTGCATACATACTATATAAAAAGCTAGGTATTTTTTATCAAGGATTGTTAAGTATCGCCTTGGAACGGTCTGAAAAAAAAGTAAATTGACTGGGTGGAGGGGTGTAAACCAGTTTGTTTGCACAACCTCACTACTATACCAACAATCCCGAATTAAGTAATAACGTATATGGTTGAAAGTCATCAAATAATAAGGTGTTTCTTAAACATTTGCCCTTTCTAGTTATTGCCATAATTTTGTTTAAAATAGGAACTCTTTAATTTTCTATTCATATATACGAATAGGTGTGTTTATCAAGGATTGTTAGGTACCGCCTTGGAACGGTCAGAGTAATGTAAATTTATGTCAACCATCAGTTTAAAGGCACGTGGATCAAAGCCTAACTACATATGTTAATCTTCAGCTTATAGGCAAGTTGATCACAGCCAGACAAAATATGTCATCCTTCAGCTTATCGAAACATTGATCAAAGCCTAACAAAATGCCCCAAACTTCAGCTGAAAGTGGTGTGGATCTAAGTCTCTATACATACCTCAACATGTAGCAGTAATACTTTTGCATCAGGCCGAATTGCATGCCCCTATGTTTAGATACAAGGCACCTGGATCAAAGCATTACTATTTATCCTAGCATTCAGCTTATAGGCACCTTGATCGAAGCCTTACAACATATGACTACCTTTAGCGTATATGCAAGTTGATCAAAGCCTAACAACATGCCCCAAACTTCAGCTTAAAGTGGTGTGGATCAAAGCCTCTATACATACCTCAACATTTAGCTTTAAAACTTTTGCATCAGGCCGAATTGCATGCCCCTATTTTTAGATACAAGGCACCTGGATCAAAGCATTACTACTTGTCCTAGCATTCAGCTAAAACGCACATGTCTCAACGCCTTAGGACATGCGACTACAGTCAGCTTAAAGGCACCTGGACCAGTATTCATAAAAAATGTAGTTAGTCGTTGACCTACGTGCAATATAGGTGATATTTGAGGTACATGCCTCAACCTCCAGCTTAGAGGCACACAAATCAAAGCCTAGCTAAATGCATCAACCTTCAGTTTAAGGGCACATGTATCAAAGTCTAACTACTTAACTCAAACGTTACCTTAAAGGCACGTTGAATACATGCTTAATACTTACTCTAAAGTTTAGCTTAAATGCATCTCGATCAAAGCCTAACTACATGCTACAAACTTCAAATTAAAGGCACACATACAAGCATAGCTACATGTCCAAACTTCCAGCTTCATTCATGGATCAAGTCCTAACTACATCACTCAAACTATATCTTAAAGGCATGTGTAACAAAGATATAGTTCCGACCAGCTGGATCAAAGCCCTAATATTTAGCTAAAAAATTCGGGGATCAAAGCCGAACTACATGTTTCAACCTTTATCTTAAAGGAACGTGTATCAATGCCTGACTACATGCACCAAACTCTTAAGCGAAAATGCACATGCATCAATGCCAAACTATATAACACACCATTCAGCTTAAATTTACCTAGATCAAAGCCTTAATGCATGCCTTAACTTTCATCTGCAATGCGTTTGAATCAAAGCCTAACTACTGCACCAACCTTTGACTTAAAGGTACGTAGATCAAATCCTACTATATGCATCAACGTTCAGCTCAAGGATGAAGGCCTATCTACATGCTCAAACATTCAACTTTTGGCAAATAGATCAAAGACTAACGACATGCCTCAACCTTCTGCTTAAGGGCACCTGGATCAAGCCTGTCACGATGCAATAATATACACCTTTAAGGCACAAGGATAAAATCCAAACTTAATGATCACATTTTTATTTTAAGCTTCATGGATCAAAATATATGCAAAAAGCCGAACTATATAATTTATTTTCAGGCTTAAGTCACAAAGATCATAGCTAAACTACTTAACTCAAACTTCACCTTAAAGGCACCTTGATCAAAACCTTACTGCTTGCCCTATCCTTCAGCTTAAAGGCATGTGGATCAAAGCTTAACCAAATGCTTCAGCATTCACCTTCAAGGCACCTTGATCAAAACCTTACTGCTTGCCCTAACCTTCAGCTTAAAGGCCTGTGGATCAAAACTAAATTAAATGCTTCAACATTCACCTTAAAGGAACCTTGATCAAAATCTAACTGCTTGCCCTAACCTTCAGCTTAAAGGCCCGAGAATCAAAGCTTAACTAAATGCTTCAACATTTATTTTAAAGGTATCTGTATGGCCGAATGATCACTTTGTGCAGGATTTAAACATACATGTAAGGTATAGTGTTATTAATGCTGAGATGTTCATGACGTGCATTCTGTTCATTTATTTACAGACACTTGTATTTTCCATTTTCAAATGATCATGCGTTTACACAGATGCATGTTATGGATGCGAAAAACAGGATAACTTTCGAGAAGATGAATACCCAGGTGATTTAAGGGCTAATATTTAAATATATTAAATAGTATCTTAAGTATATATAATAATATATTATAGACCACATATGTTATTTCCACAACTTACCAATGAATTCCAAAATGTAAAGTTTTGAATTTTACGATTTGCATTCCGGGATTGCTTTTCTGTACGTCAGTTGAATATACGTTGGTGATAATTTTCTTAGTATAATTACTAACACATTTTGACATTTTCTTATAAGCGTGCAGTTGAAAGTCTAATCGTTAAAAACCGGAGTACGAGGAGAAAGCCCACTTGTCCGGCTTGCTGACCACTAACCAAACACACATGCACCCAGGCCGGGAATCGAACCTGGGTCGCCTTGGCTAACCATTGCGCTAACCGGACATTCTTGTTGAAAGACAAAAACAATTCATACTGTGGCCTGTTATATCAGTGTCCATAGCAACGCGCTTTGGCAATGCTTTTCCAACATTAATTATATTGCTGTTGTCACATTGAAATGTTTCTTTTGCGTACACAAATAATACTGTATATATTTTTGCGAGATCGTTTGCTGTCAAATGTCGTTTATGAAGTTATCTAAGTTGCGAAACCATTACGTCACGGGCTACTAGGCAAGACACAAAGTGAAACTTTGGAGATAATACCACACAGAAATGCAAGTAGGTGTATGTCTTTAATTCTCATCCTTTCGGGAAATAAAAAAAACACAATATAAGGCAATCACCGAGATGGTCTTAACTGAAATATTCGACTTTAGAGAACATGAAATATATGGTGTACAGTTACAGGCAACACATTATGAGACAAAAATAGATTATTTACAAGATGTTTCCACTTTTACAGTAAATGAACCTTTTAAAACATAATAAAGCATGTCTTAAATGTGCGCGTGCTGAATGCCGCGACTCCTTGATGATCATGAGCGGAAAACATCCTAGACAGCATAGTACAACCGACGAGTCTTGGTGATGGAACTTCGACTAGTAGACGGATGAATTGAACATCCAGCACCAGATTCCCGATGGCAAGACAGTTACCGCTAGTAACTAGTCCAGGTTAAGCAGATCAAAATTTTAAGAAAACACTTTAACTTTGTTTAGATGCTTAAATTATTAAAATGTAAGCAAAATTATTGGAATGCGTTGTTTAGGTGTTATTGTCACCATTCCAAATGTTTCTTCAGTTAAAAAAATGTCCTCATGCGTGATTTGATACCGGCATTGGAATAACTTCACGTATATATATATTTATATATATGCTTTCTTCTAGTTGTGTTTGTTTTGAAAATTATGAATGCTTCCTTGCGTTACACTTGTGTCTACATAAGTTGGCTACGTTGTAGGTATGTGTATGTTTTGACGAATTGGGTGTGTTTAGAAATGAGCTCATGAACAAATGACTGACCATGATATGCATGTATTCTTACTGATTCTTACTGGTTTGACGTTTTATAATGCATATTGAAGTTATTATTTGGTTTCAGTATTTGACTCAACGAACAGCGCCTGTAAAACTTCCAATACTAAATCAAGTGAACAAGAGTATAGTATTACAAGCAGACTGTGATCTATTCATACACGTATTGATCATACTATAAACCTTTTCAATGGCATTTGTGTATCGATTAGATCTTGGAAATACAGGTCCTTGTCATGAATCAGCGGAATGTTATTTGGTTTCAGAATTAAATTGGTTCGTATTGAAGTCGTAAAATAATTTCAATTGATAAGGTTATCATAAAAGAGTATTTGATAAAAAATAATTACAGTTTTTACACTGTTGATAAATTCATATTTGGATAAGGGGGAAATAAATAAATAATACCAGTAACATACAAATAAAATGTTTTCACATTTAATCATGTCATGATATAACATTTTATTGTTTTTCTTATATTTGCACATCTTAATATGATGCTAAGTCTGTAAATATACTGTAATGTAAACACCATTGTCAAAACAAATTAGTTGGTTTATTGGATAGTTTAATACAATGCACAATATCTGGTCAAAATACAATCTTTTAAATTCATCATAAATTGTAAGGGTTTCTTTTTTACTTATGTATCATATGTTCTGTGTATAATTTTGCAGTATATGTATACATGTGAGCATTCAAATAACAAAAGTTACATCTATTTTTTCAGACATACCATTTGATGCAGTGTGTATAATAAAAACCTACGATGGTTAAAATCCAATTGTTGTTTTATGAATGCTAATATAGTTATAAGCAACATATTGAGCTGCAAAACCATATTATGTATCTGTATGTTTAACCCCCAACTCAACTTGTATTCAAGTAAATATATATGTATATATAAAGGATATTTGTTTATTTCAGTGTAAGTTCGTATTTTAGTTCACGAGTGTCATAGAAAAACATATTTTCACGAGTGGCGAAGTCATCTTACACTGTATTAAACAATTTTTCTGTTTCTTTTATGCTCATTTTCCGAGGTTTATATAATTTTAATTTATATTCTTTATTACCCCCTTTTTGAAAAGGGTGATATCTACGCCGCTACCCGTGGGACGCCTCTCATGCAAATATATAGCTGTCAATTTTCTATGTCCGTTTTGTTGAGAATGAGTTCTCTGATATTCTGTTTCATAGTTTATTATTCGCCCGTTTTTAGTGCAAAGATTTTATGAACAGTGATCAATAAAGTTTCATAAGTGATTCCATGCTCCAAAAATGATGAAAACAATTTTATTTTTAGCATGTTATGAATACACAACCAAATTACTAAGCCGTCATTTATTGAATAAAAATTTAAAAGGTCGATTGCGTTAGCAAAACAATTGCGGATAATCATTTGATATAAAGCATTTTTCTTAGTTTAAGTGTGTGTTTCATGATACATGGATATTCAGCCAACTTATTGTCAGAGACCAGTCTGTTTTGCTAGAAGAAAGTTCGATTTCCAGATAATGATGAGGATCACGCTGGTTTGTTGACAAATCTGTAAATAGTTGTGTGAATTTTCCGGGAAGTTCGTATTACGTATTACAACGACAAACAGTTCAAAATACATTTGAACGATGCTATAACATTATATTTATGTTCAAAGAGTTGTTTTCATCTGTAATTTGTTTGGTATGAAAGCAAACGTTCGAACATTCGGCGTCAAGATCAATAAAACGTTTAAAACACGGAATAACCATTTTTCTCATAAACGGTAAGTTGTTTATTTCCAAATATATCTGAATTTTAACTTATATAACAGTTCTTTAAATTTCAACTATTTTATTTGTAAACATTTTCTGTTTCAAAAGAGAAGTGTATTGTTTTGATCAAGGTGAAGTAACTACAATTAATTTTAAAATTAGTTCTGAAAATTGATATTTTCACTCCTTATTTTGCTGCTGCTGTTGTTGATGCTGCTGCTGAGATGATGATGATGATGATGATGATGATGATGATGATGATAATGATGATAATAATGATATGATGATGGTGATGATAATGACGATGATGATGATGATGATAATGATGATGATGATGATGATGATGATGATGATGATGATGATGATGATGATGATGATGATGATGATGATGATGATGATGATGATGATGGATGATGATGATGATGATTATGATGGTTGATGCTGATGTCAATGATGATGCTGCTGTGTTGCTGGTGCTGGTGCTGCTGCTGTTGCTTCTGCTGCTGCTGCTGATGATGATGATGATGAAGATGAATGATGATGATGATGATGATGATGATGATGATGATGATGATGATGATGATGATGATGATGATGATG